>NC_133345.1:4261889-4561889 GCF_030506205.2 Paramisgurnus dabryanus | reverse complement strand
TGCGCCTTGTTGAACTATACACTCCAAGGAGTTTCTTGGTATTTGAGTTTATTTCGTAAATTATAAGAATTGTTACTCTACTTTTAGAGTTGGTTTGCTTTCTTTTACATTCCTTTTATTTTAATTTGTTTATATTGTGATATTGTCATACTAAAATTTTCTTTTCTTTGGTAACAATTATAAACACAACATACATAAACATTTACATTCAAACTATATATATATATATATATATATATATATATATATACATGTGTGTGTGTGCGCCATTGCCTCCTACGAACCGTGTTGTCTTCTGATCTATCTGGCCTAGTGCATTGTTGCATTTCAGTGAGTAGTCATCCCTAAGAAGCCTCATAGGGGCTACACTTGGCCTTAACCTGGGAACTCGAGTACAGTGATTTAAATGATACCAAGTTGTGCTACCTTCAACTTGTACTGCGGTGGGCGTTGCTCTGACAACCGTGTAGGGCCCCTCCCGTCTTGGCTGATTCCACTTTTGTCTGAAAACTCTCAGATATACTCGGTCCCCAGGCACAATCATGCACGGAGCTTCCTCCTCTTGCCGAGGTCCGCATTTCTGCTCCTGTGAACATATACAGATGTGGCCTTTAAAAACGCGCGTTTTCTCCCGCGGCATTCGCCAAATCGTCTCGCGGAGTCACGCAGAATTCTGCAAGTGTTTTCGGGGGGGCTACTTTCCCTTTTCCCTTAATGTGTTTCGCTTCACAGAAAATCCACCAGGTGGCGCATAAAAAACTACATTTTTATATGCGTTGTCATTGCGGTTGTTTCCAGAAGTTAATAAGGGCATTGCTGAATATTTAACATTTCTATTAAAACAGCAAAGTGACGTCAACCAATTCTTGCCAGCATAACAGCGCATACATATATAAAGATGACTGTACGTGCAATGGGCATTTATACTAAATGCAACAAAGAATTTAGTGTGAGCCTAATACACTTAACTCTATTTACAATGTATATCTTAATTATTTGTGTTGTCGAATTTTGACACCGTTTCATTGTTTGTTCATAATATTAATAATTATGTCCGTTTTTCTAAAAGTATTAATATTTTAAAGAGATTCATGTGGTATAAAAATACATGTTTTAAAGTTAAAAATGTTGTAAAAATATAGTAGTATTATTGTTCTTAATATATTAAGAACAATAATATGACACATGTATATTGCGCTAAATTGCTTTATGGAAAGAGGAATTCTTCTCAACCACCACCAATAAAGTTTAAAAAATATTCTTTAAAAACGGCGTTTAAACCCACGCAGAGCGAACAAGAAAACATGGGCCTACATACTGTACAGTGGGCATATGATATCTTTATTTAGTTTTACATATTTAAAACTTTAATAATACCTTTCTTGCGCATATAGGCAGTCAGTGTTATGGTTTTTTTTTATCCTTTCAGCCGTTATTCATAACAGTAAAAATATTCAGTGGCTTTGTAAATATATTACTAAAATAATGGATTAAAGTAACTTTATAAAATCTCTTAATGTCACTTATGTATTTTTTAGTTGGTCAAAACAAAATAAATTGCTAGAAATAGAACAGACATTTTAATTTAAAATGTACATATATTATAGGCGTATATTATCCTTGTTATTATTGTCCTTCCAGATATCTTATCTCAGACGTTCGCAGTCAACACTTTTAAAACTTATTTATATAAAATCTAATTTATAAATTAAAAAACAAAGTTTTAAGTTAAGACAATAATAAATATGTTTATTTTTATTGAAAGAAAAACGTAGAAAATGTTATTATGGGTATAGTTGATGCAAATAAAGTGTGCAGTATACAAAAAATGCAAACAAATTATTTCTAAAAGTGGCAAGATTTTAAAAAGATAAAGGTGGCATAAAGAAAGACATGAGAAAAGTAGAGGTATGCAAAAGAGCACAGTTTAGTTATTGTTAATTAAAGCGGTTTTATACACCTTTGTTTGAATTGACAAGCATTTTATTCGCCACTTTCAACACATTTTGTGATTGATTTACTGATTTATTACAGAAAATTGTTGTCAGAAGCAAAGCTATTGTACAAAGCATCTTTATATGTATGTTTTAAAGTTAAAAATGTTGTAAAAAATATATTAGTATTCTTTTATATTAAGAATAACAATATGATACATTTATATTGCGCTAAAATGCAATATACATTATTCTGCAATATAAATTATTCTCAACCACCACCAATAAAGTTTAAACATTATTCTTTAGAAAAAAAAACGGCGTTTAAAACCGTGTTGCGTGGAGCGAACAAGAAAACATATGCTTACATGCTCAATCGGCACCGGGCGGGTATCCTTTTCCTCCAGACCTTGACGCATGGTCGCGGAAAAGCGAGAAATATATTTTTTTTAAGTAAAAATATTTTGCACAATTGATATATTACTTATGAATATTTTAGGAAATTATTTTTGACACACGTAGGTTATTACGTGTATTTTGGATTTTAATTTCATTACTGTGCCTATCCGTGGCCTCATCCGAGCGCACTTTCTTTGTCTTGCGTCTTTTAAAGACATTGGTACAGCACCATGACCCAGAAAAGACTCACACACCTTTCCCTGATGCATGCCCACACAGAAATACTGAACTCCCTGGACATTCGTCCTCTAGCTCATGAGAGACTTTGGAATTTCTATTATACAACCGGCGCAATGCGCGACGCGAGTTTTTTCTGCGCGAGTAAAGAGCGCATTGATAATATGCGTATTAACGGAATGACAACGCGGGTTTGTTTATTACATACATGGATGCGCAGCAGCACAAAAACGCTTTTTAATATGAAAAATTAAAGGATTAAAATGTAACAGATTATTATTGAGTCTCTTGGACATAAATGATGATCAATTATGAGACGTTAGAAGGCTTAAATAGCTGCTTCATCTGTAGCTAAGTAAATAAATGCTTTGCTTTAAACAAATGCATCTACTTTTAAATGTTTTTTTTAAATGCTACCCAACGGATTTATTGTATATAATGACTCTGCACCTGTAGATATGGTGAGATGAGAAAACATTTTAAGTAATGCTTTTAAAAAAAACATTTCGCTGTCCAAGTGCTGAAATGGCTCTCCACACGTTTGTAAATTCTTTATCTTTTGTTTGTAACAAATAGAGTATTTTTACAGTACAAACCTTATATAAAGCCTATTCTAAAAATGTAATTATACACCATGTATTTCTTTATAAAAGTATACAATATCAGAACTAAACCCATCATTATTTTTGTTCAAATTATGAATTATTTATAAGTTTAAAAAAGACAGTAATAGTACTATTTAGTAAAAAAAAAGATCTATATAAAAATATACTAGGTATGTTAATGTGAGAATATTTTACATCTGTCGTGTGATTCTAACTTAAAAACGAAAGTAAAATATGTTCGTCCGCATGGACATTGAAAATTGTGAAGTTTAATTAATATTATATGTTGTTATAATATTATATGTTGTATGTAAATTGTAACGAAAGTAATTCCCCCTGGGATAAGTATTTTTGCTTCTGATTAATAGCGCATATTCATCTGAGAACTGATGATGTCTGTGTGTTTCAGACCCTGGCTGTGTGCCCTGAAGTGTATATGACAATAAAGTAGTAAATCTCAATGTATTTATTTTTAAAATGTATTTTAAATAGGCCTATAGGCTCATAGGTTTTTTGGTTAAAAAATTCACAGCACCCCCTGTTCAAAATGACTTCCAGCGGCCCTGCCTTGACGCTTTGTGTGTTCGACTTTAAATGTTTTTTTTTTTTTTTTTTTTTTTTTTATTAGAGAACATATGAACATTAATACAGAAAACAGGCATCAAAATAGAAACTTCCAAAGTTGAATAACAAAATAGTTATAAAAATAAAATAGAAGACATTCACAGGACGCCAAATACAGACTCATAGACATTAACAATACATGTACCTTTTACATTTTTAACAAGTTTAAGAGACTTCATTAAAAGAGTGATTTCTTTTAAGAAAACCAGGTGTAAAGGATAAGATTTTAACAATCTACATTTATGAATAAAGAATTTGCCATACAAAATGAAGAAATTTACCAAATTGTAAATGTTTTTTTCATCATTCTCAAAGTAACAAATAATATCTTTCATATTAAATGTTATGACTGTGTTAGTTTTAGTTGATAGGACAGAAAAACATTCATTCCAAAATGCCTGAACATTTTGGCAATCAAAAAATAAATGACATAAAGACTCCTCAGTATTATTACAAAATGAACATTCGTTCCCAATGTCCATAAATTTAGAAAGTAGTAAATTAGTTGGGTATATTTTGTGTAATATCTTCAAATGAATTTCTCTCACTTTATTTGAAATACAAAATTTATAGGGCAGCAACCATGCTTTACACCAAATTACATCTCTTAGAATGGAATTCCAATAAAATTTTCCTCTTGGAGTAACTCTCTTCCTTTCATGAAAAACTTGTCTAATATCTTTATTAGTGCATTTTTTTTCAAAAATATTTTTTCGACTTTAAATGGTGCGGCGCTGACTGGTCGGCGTATGACATCAGAGTACCGCGAGAGCAAAGGTAAAGTCGGACCATTTGTAACATTTCGACTTGCTCTCGCGGTACTTTGATGTCTTCGTTGCCGAACTGTCTGCGCAGCGCCACATAGAAACGCCCTTTGACTCTTTAAGGCAAAGTACCAGCAACATGAGAAGTGGTGGCACGCAAAAGAAAGTGAAGGTACGCAGTACGCTAAAATATAAAGCGTCTGTACTGCGAGCACTGGTATAATTATTTACATCGTGTGTTGCTCTTTCACCATTGTGCACCCGCGCACTCTCTCTGTAGTTTGTAGCTCGCGCTCCGGCTTCGATAAACACCGTTTCTCAATACCAAGTAGGGGAGAGTGGGGCAAAGTGAGCCAGTGGGTAAGTTGACCCACCCCCTTTATCTAGGCAACCATACAGATTTGTAGCCGTGTGACCACAAATACAGGTAGCAACCATAATTTATATGTTAAAGAGAAGGACAAATTAAAGAGTTATGATTAAAGTATGATTTTTTTAACAAAAAAAAAAAAAAAACAGTTTTTATCCTATCAAAGTAAAATTTATACATACCAGGTATAAAGGCTGTTATGTTACAGTAGATTTATCCAGGTCTAAATATTCATACCATAAATATTTGTGATAGGCTATGTATAAAACCATGTGAATGATTTAGCTAAAGATTAGCCTGAATTACTAAGCTAGGCAGTTTCCCAGAACGGTGGCTGTGGGGCAAAGTGAAACAGATGGGGTAAACTGAACCAGGGATTAAACCCCACCATGAGGCACTGTAACCATTGAATATGTTTCATTAAAAAAAAATTCTGTGTAGTCTCGCACAACTGATTTGTTCATTTTTAAACATTTTAGAAAACATATCATGCTAAGACATTACCATATTAATTAATTTTTATGCATTTGGCGTTTTGCAGGTCTACACTGAAAAAACAAACATACCACTCAGAAACGTCCATTGACAATCTCCAAACAATAAGTTGTTCCTCAAAATCTGTATTTTCATCTGATACAGACTCAAACATGAGTGGATGACATCAGAGTACCGCGAGAGCGATTTAAAACCAACCTCCTCCGCTTTATTTCTCGCGGTACTCTGATGTCATCTGCTTGTCGGTTCTTGTGGCGCTGCGTAAAGTTGACCACACCTAAAAAATGTACTGCTAAACTCGACAGAAATGCTCTGTATACCAGCACCTCCTTTATTAATTTGTATAGCAGGAAAAGTTCTGTTTTACTTCTCAGCGTGATAAATAGCTTACAAGGTTTGGTGTGTGAGCGTGTGAACTGACAGAAATGCGTGTGTCTCATGGCGATTGCGTGGGACTTAAGAGCCTAGGTTATATCAACATATGTCAAATTAAGTTACCTGATATCCACTTAATTTTATAAGTTATAAACATTCATTTAAAATAACATACAGCTTATGTATTAGGCCTATTTGCTTAAATTACATTTTAACAAAGAAACTGCAAAGGTTGATATTAAAACCCAACACGCTGGTGAAAACTGGATAAACCGGTTTTCTTTGATGAGGTGATCGATTAGCATTGGGGGTTGGCAAAGAATTGGCAGACCTAGGGGTGGGTGGTTTTTAATTTCTTGACTTTCTGTCACTGGTAGCTGCTAAAACAAGCAGCTAAACCATGTACAATTAATTACATTTTGGAATTAACTTCCTTCATGTCTTTTTATTTATACACTGTAAAAAATATTTTCTGAATTTTTAAGTAAAGTTAGCATTAAATATGTTTTACAAACAATTGATTTACAAACTCTGGGATGTTTGTGATTATCATCATTCAGAAAAGTGGTGCTTGTGTTTAGACTCATGTTTTACGTGATTAAATCAGGTTACATTAGTTTCTTTTCAGTGTAGAACAGTTTGTAATCAAAATGCAAAAATATAGCACATTTATAAACATCGCTGAAACAAAGAGTGAATTAAAATTAAAAAAGTAATAAAGTTAAAGCTGCTGATAATTTTGTTTATATTTACTAGCATTTTCTGAGTGAAAAATGTTTAGATTTTGTTAAGTAGCCTAAATCCTACTCCAATTTATTTCAGTGTAGGTTTCTCATTTTTATCAGCTTTCTTTTGCTTTTCAAAGGGCCGTCTACCTTTGCTACCGCCAGTGCTTTAATGTGGGCCAGTACCGCCACTTCCAAATATAGCTCTTGAGCGTACCACCGCCTCTCCCTGCGCCCAGAACCTACTTCTAACGTACCAGAACGCTCGTTTGCACATCTGTTTAAATCAGAGGCTTAATTTAATTATTTGGCTGCGCTGCCGCTTTTCAAAGCGCCCTTCACAATGCAAGCTACCTAATTCGTCCCACGAGAGCAGAGACTACATTACCCATTCACCTTTGAGTTTTACAAGTTAAAAGCGCATGCGTAGCTTTTGCTGCTGTCAATAGGCTTGTTCGACTTCATGCGGCGCCCCGAGAATCGACAGCCAGAAGACGTCACAGTATCGCGAGAGCGAGGCGAAATATGATTTCTTGAATCATTCTCGCGGTACTCTGACGTCATCCGGCTGTCGGTTCTTGCGGCGCCGCATGAAGTCGAACAAGCATAGTGTTAACAACGTGGTTTGGAGAGGTGTGTGAAACGCGCAACCATAGCTGCTCTGTTAAAATGAAAATACAATGAATACTTAATATGCCCTCCTGGTTTTAGACTCTAAGGACTAAAAGAACAAGGTCAGAATCAGATGACTCTCGCTGGCTGACATCCCAACAAGCCAGAATGATATCGCTGCAGGTCAGATGCAAGCTTTTTCCAATACCCTTCTGTAGGTACGTGACAATCTCTGCTGTCGCGGCTGTCAGCTTGGTTCCCCTCGACGCAACTTCGGATTTCCTCAGACGATGTGCAGACTGATTGTATTATACATACTTGCTAAACTACAAGTGTACGAAATTTCAATGAATTTGAACGACGCGCACAGGAGTTTTACCACACGCAAAATGGAAAACAATGGGACAAAATAAAGTGATGACTTTCGAGTTTCAAATGGCCAATATTCTGTTATTCTTGAACCCATAGACATGGTCTTGGTGTCCAGAGAGTATCTTTGCCCGACAGCGACAATATGTTATTAAAAAATAAATTACATCATTATGGATAAATGAGTGCTTACAGAATATATATATTTGAGAATGCTTATCAGTTCTTTTTTGTTTCTTAAACTTTAAAGATGAATATTCTCCTTTAGAGATGGGCAATTTTCAGCAATAGCACATTATATTCAAATTTTTGAGCTCATAAAAAATATTTTTCGCTTATTTAAATGACTTTTTATGTTTTTATGCACGTTTAGTTTTGGTGCAATTTCATCAAAAGCTTGTAATTAGGAAATACACACAACATGCTTAACGTGTATTTTCTATATGTTAAAAAGTTTGTAAAAATTGCGTATTCTTATATAATAAGAATAACAATATGATATATTTATATTGCGCTCAAAATGATTTAGAAATGGAAAAAGGAATTCTTCTCAACTACCACCAATAAAGTTTTAAAATTCTTATTTAGAAAAACGGCATTTAAACCCACGTGCACCGAACAAGAAAACGTATGCTTACAAACAGTCCGTGTATGATATCTTTTTTATTTAGTTTTACATATTTTTATTTATATGCATTTAATAATAAGGTCATAATGTACACACTGTTAAAAATGATTCAGTGGCTTTGTAAATATCTCTAAAATAAATGATTAAAGTAACTTAATAAAATCTCTTAATGCAGTTATGCGATTTTTTTAGTTGGAAAATAAATTACTAAAAATAGAACAGATATTTTGTGTAAAATGTACATATATTATTTGATGTATACGCCTTAATAATATAAGTATTACATTTACAGATTATTTTAGTCAATATATTTAAAAAGGTCAGAGTAATATATTTAAGTTTTTAAAACTGTAATAATTGCATATTTCAAATTATTATTATTTCTATTTGACATCAAAAATGTGTAAGTTTTACGCCTAACTTGAAGTATGATTTACTTATATTTTCACATTGATATTATTTGAGTAAATGTAGGCAAAAAATAAATTAATAATAAGTAGAAAAAATGTCAATTTTAAACAATCACATAGCCAACGGTTTTTAATCAGCAACAAAGAAACTGCGCATTTTGCCGATGACAAACACATCAGAAACTCCTCGAATTTATGAATATTTACACTCACAATATGATTTTATTTTCTTAGTACAAAAGTATAACATATTATACAAATTCTCAGTGAAATGTATTAAACACCAATGCATACTTTTTATCGTGTTTCATACCATGTAAAGGGAAACATAATAATATAAAAAGTAGCCTACTGTTCAGAAATGCAGAAAAGCGCACCACAACCATGTTAAAGCTATTAAAACGTTCAGATGCAAAAATGAACTAAATGTAAAATTAGATAAACTAGTTAATGATATTGCGTAAATGCGCTCGGTCTCTTCAAAGGTCTTCGCGAATTATTTTGTTATAAGACTCGATTATCATACATCACGTCTCTTCTACTGTAAGTACACGGAAAAAAATAAGACAAATGATCCGCGTTTGAGTCGGATTTTTATGAAGAATATGTGACTGTTTATGTAACTGGCAAAAGAAAACTTCGCCAACAAAATGTTTGCCAAAAAGCATGCATTTGTATGACATCAAAGTCCGTGTCATGTTACTTCAATATCATACAGTATACGCTCAGCATGAAGTCGAGCACACACATTGTCGTCAGTATGGCCTACAAGAAACACGCCTGCCCTCTACAGGTTTTTATATTTCCTGCGTCCCCCACCGAACCCCCCTTTTGCGGGATCTCGCAGAATTTCGGAAGTCTCCGCGGCATTCTGGTCTCAGAGACGCGCATTTTTAAAGGCCACATCTGTAGCCTTATGTATAACAGTCAATTGTCTCATAAAGGCTCTTAGTTCAACTTGCAACTGCTCCAAAGAGGGTCCTTCATATGGGCCCCTCAAAAAAGGTACTGGCATAGGTCTACCAGTAAGCATTTCATGCGGTGTCAAATTTGTAATTTGTAATTTGTAGTTTGTTTGCATTCGGTAACTCATTAATGCAAGAGGTAAAGCATCTACCCAGTTCAACTTTGTGTCAGCACAAATCTTATTGATTTTTGATTTCAAAACTCCATTTATGCGTTCCACTGCTCCCTGTGACTGTGGGTGGTATACACATCCAAGTCTTTGCTTTATTCTCAACTTCTGCAATACTGTCTTTACAGTCTTTTGAACAAATGCAAATCCATTGTCAGAACTAATCTGTGATGGTATACCAAATCTGGGAATCACTTCTCTTGTCAAAAACTTAATTACAGTTCCAGAACCTTGGTCAGGTGAAGGCTCTGCCTCCACTCAACGACTGAAGCGATCCACGAGGACTAGCATATAACGTTTTCTTCTCACTGATCTTATCATATCCACATAATCCATAACCAGATGTTTAAAAGGTCCCTCTGGTACAGGGTTATGTCCTATTGGAGCTGAAATACCTTTTCTGACATTATTTTGAGCACAGATATCACATCCTGTCAAAAACTCATCAACAGTAGCCTGCATGTAGGGAGACCAATAGCCTTGCTGCTTTATTCTTCTCAGTATCTCCCCCTTCCACAGTGATCAAATCCATGTGCGTCAGAGATCAATATAGTCAATAAAGCAATTGGAGCAATCATTTGTCCTTCATGAGAGCGCATATTCCATTAACATCTCTGGTACAACCTCTCTGTTGCCATATTGAAAGTTCATATGGGGTGGCCTGTTGTTGTATACCAGGAGTGGGGAACCCTGGGTCCTGGAGGGCCACTGTCCTGCAGAGTTTAGTTCCAACCCTAATCAAACACACCTGAATTTCATTTCCAAGTAATCCTGAAGACTTTAATTTGATTTTTCAGGTGTGTTTAATTAGGGTTGGAACAAAACTCTGCAGGACAATGGCCCTCCAGGACCAGGGTTCCCCACCCCTGTTGGATCATCAACCTGTGGCTGCGGCTGTATAAGTACCATAGGTGACATAACGGCAACATGACATCCTGAGGCCTTTCTTGCCTCCAAATCTGCAGTATTGTTTCCCCTTATCACAAAATCATTGCCTTTTTTGTGTGCTTGGCATTTTATTATTGCCAAATGCTTAGGCTGCATCATTGCTGATATAAGCTTCACTATTTGTTCAGCATGCTGTATGGGTGTACCATCACTCTTTTTAAATCCTCTCTGCTTCCATACTGCCCCCCAGAGGTGACAGATTCCATGTGCATAGGCACTGTCTGTAAAGACATTCACATTCTGTCCCTTTGCTAATTCACATGCAGCAGTCAGTGCCTTTAATTCAGCCAACTGGGCAGAGCATGGCTGAAAACAATGCTGTGAAAGTACAGTAACAAAATCATCCCCCTGTCGTCTGACAACAGAGTATCCAGCATGATTGCCATCAAAGTCTTTAAAGCATGATCCATCAACAAAATAATCTACATAAGCATCTTGTATGGGTGCTG
Source organism: Paramisgurnus dabryanus (assembly GCF_030506205.2). Taxonomy (NCBI): domain Eukaryota; kingdom Metazoa; phylum Chordata; class Actinopteri; order Cypriniformes; family Cobitidae; genus Paramisgurnus; species Paramisgurnus dabryanus. The sequence continues at coordinate 4,550,810 of NC_133345.1, read as the reverse complement.
ACTCTAAATCTGGCCTAAGGCGTGTAAAGGCTAGTGATTCAGCAACACAGTCATGTGGGGTTCCCTCATAATCTAAAGGAACAAAGTTAGCAGGATTTACAGTTGTATACTTCTTTATTTTGATATCAGGATATGTCAAAAGAGCAGAATATGCTAGGGTTCTGGCTTGTGTGAGTACAAATTTCCCTTGCTCCAACAATTCTACAACTTTATGATGTGTGTATATTATAACTGGATAGCCCATAGTAATAGTGGCAGAGGTGTAAAGAGTAGCTGAAAGCCATACTTGAGTAAAAGTACAAATTCCTTACTGTAAAAATTACTCCACTACAAGTTACAAGTCACCAATTTAAATACGACTTGAGTAAAAGTATTAAAGTAACCCAATTTAAAAGTACTCAAGTATTTTTACTCGTACTGAATGTTGGCTCAAAGATGCACTAGTCCTCAACACAAAGAGACATTGTAGGTCTGGGCAGTGAAAACTAAGAAAGTTTATTTATGAGGTTTTATTTCCTAATATAGAAAAGAAATCAAACACCTCAAAATTATGACCTGGCAGAACAAACACAGATTAAACATAGTCATAGTCTTCTTTTGACTAAAATTTTATTTAGTTTTAGTCATATTTTTGTCATCTGAATTGATTTAGTTTTTTGTCTAATTTTATTCATCTAAATGCCATAAGATTTTAGTCTAGAAATCTAAATTACATTTAATTTAAACCCATTTAATTTTAGTCTAGTGTCATTGTGTACTTGAATGTGCCATGCTGAAAAATATATAGCCTAACTTTGTGATATAAATATATGGTAACAATTTACAGTGGGGTTCATTGGTTAATATTAGTTAGCTACATTGGTTAACATGAACTGATAATGAGCTGCACTTATACAGCATTTATTCATCTTTGTTAATATTAATTTCAACAATTACTAATACTTTATTAAAATCTTGTTAACATTAGTTAATGCACTCTGAACTAACATGAACAAACAATTAAAGCTTACATTTTTATTAACTAACATTAACAAAGATGAATAAATGATGTAACAAATGTATTGCTCATGGTTTGTTCAAGTTGGTTAATACATTAACTACTGTTAACTAATGAACCTTGTTGTAAAGTGTTACCAAATATTCTTATATAGGCCTATCCCAAAAAAGATATAATTTTTATATTTAGAAAATTCCAGTAAACTAAAATTACACCAACAGAAATATGATAATGCATATTAAAAACGTGAAGTTGTTCATTTGAAAGATTAATTGAAAACACATGTAGTACGTAACACCATTTCACATTAAGTGCACTACATTTCTTCCGTCATGCATCCCTCTTTACAGTAAATACATTACAGCATACTTGATTAAATGTGAGGACAGTAAAATTGTACACTTATTATCAATCTTATAATGTACTTAAGTTACTCGGGCAATCAGAACAGGACCTCGCTGGTTTATTTTGGCTTATATAGTAAGTTATATTAAGTTATGTACCAGCTCAGGTTAGCTGATAAGGTAGCATCAGAGTATATAAACATTTGTGCTTGCCTTTGAGTTGCGGGATGACCCTCCTGCAATCGCGCATCACTTTTGTTTTGATTGTAGCATCACATGTTTAAAAAATGGTCCCTTGACTGAAGCAAATGTGATATGCATCCATATGTTTGCTCTTTATCTCTTCTCTCAGACCAGACGCGAACTTTTCTCTACAGTTTATGACATACGCAGCACGCAGATGTCCCGCTACGGTGGCTCAATGCAAGCCATTCAGCGTTTGACATCAAAGTACCGCGAGACCAGACTTCTCCATATGCATTTGATTCGCTCTCGCAGTACTTTGATTTCATACGGTTGCTCTGCGCAGAGCCAAATCAAGTCCCTCAGTTGTGTGTGTGCGTGTAACCTTGCGACCACAGATTCTATCCATCATCACCCTCTCACACTTTCGTCTCGTTTTTATTTGACGAATAAACAATGTAGCGAGTAACGTTAAGTGTCATTTCAAATGTAGTGGAGTAAAGAGTACAAATACCCAATCAAAAATGTAATTGAGTAGAGAGTAAAAGTTGCCTATATTTTTGATACTCAGTACAAGTACAAAGTAGCCCAAAAAATACTTAAGTACAGTAACGAAGTACATTTACTTGAGTACTTTACACCTCTGAATAGTGGAAGCTTTTTCATAAGCGTAATATACAGCTGCGAGTCCTTGATAGCATGGAGGATAGCCTTGTGCTACACTATGAAGCCTTGTGCTATAAAAAGCAATGGGCTGCTTACTGCGGCACCTTACAAGTTTCTTGCATCAAAACTGCTGAGGCATAGCCCTCCCTTCTGTCAGCTACATATAAATGAAATGGTTTTGTGTAATCAGGGTGTGTCAGTGCTGGTGCATTCTGTAGCTCTCTTTTGATTGACTCAAATGCTATTATTGCATTAGTGTTCCATATGAGCGAGGCCCTTAGATCTTGTTGTCCCTGCTTCATTAATTCTCTCAATGGAGCTGTTTTTAATGCATAGTCCTCAATCCAATCAGAACTAAACCCTGTCATTCCCAAAAATGTCATCATTTGTTTAACAGTTTGTGGCATAGGTGCCCTATTGATGCCCTCTAACTGACTTGGTGATATTGCCTTGGTCTTATATGCAATTAATCTCCCCAAATATTCCACCTGTGTCTGACAATATTGCATTTTGGTAACACTTTAGTATGGGGAACACTTATTGATTATTAATTATGACTTTTGCCTTAGTAAACTCCCAATTTACTGCTAATTAATAGCTAATAAGGTAGTTGTTGTAGACGTTAGGTTTAGGTATTGGATTGGGTAAATGGATGTAAAATATGGCAATGCAGAACAAGGCATTAATATGTCCTTTATAAGCACTAATAAACCGCTAATATGTAAGCTAATAAGACACTAGTTAAAAGTGAGAATTGGTTCCTATACTAAAGTGTTACCTGCATTTTTGTTTAGAAGCTTTGTGACCCCCCCCCCCCCCCGCTAATTTAGTCAATACTTTAATTGAATCTCTATGGCGTTGCTCACCCCGGATTTCCACCGACTGCGGAGCAGCTGCAGATCAGCTCCGCTGCGTTACGTCTCCGCACTCTGCCGTCCGCCAATACCCACCAGTTCGGTTTTTGTTGCAGAGCGGCTGCGTGCTGAAGTGACGAGGTCTCGCAAATTCACGTGATGATCGCGCGATACCTTCTGTCTCTGCCCATTATGCCGTTGAATTATGACGTTTTTACAAACCAGCCCAGATCACAACACGAGATCTCGCATAGACAGAGCAGTACATCAAATCCATCCAAAATTCAAAAAATAAGAAGGCTGCTAAAACATTTATATATGCTTTATCTTTAATGTATTTATTTGAAACTCCCCTGGCTCTGTTCCTGTCTATTATTTGTTGTTTCTGTATTAATGACTTTATTTGTGTATGTTTGTATTGCAAAGATTTAATAAAAAAACACGAGTTCTCGTGAATTCAGGTATGATCACGCGATAAAGTCATGGCTCCGCCCTGCGGAGCTGTCCGGCATCCGTCAAAAACAGAAGCTCTGCGTATTTGTGCCGGAGGGCTGCGGATGGCCGGAGCTGTGACGGATTCGGAGCGCAGTCAGTGGAAATACACACATTGACTTGAATGGAAACCGATTGACTCCGCCGCCGTTCCGCAACGGATCCGCAGCCGTTCCGCAGTCGGTGGAAATCCGGGGTCAGGTGTGGGAGAGCAAATCAACAGATCATCCACATATTGGATCAGTGTACTGTCCAGCACCATATCTTCCAAATCTGCTTTCAATAGTTGATTGAAAATATGAGGTGAGTGCCTATACCCCTGCGGAATTCTTGTATATGATATTTGTTTACCTTCATATGTAAACGTAAACAAGTGTCTGCTTCTTTTGTCCAGAGGGATACTGAAAAAGGCAGAACACAGGTCAATCACAGTAAAGTATTTTGCTTCAGGAGGGATGCTTGTTTGCAGGGTGTGTGGATTTGGAACCTCAGCAGGCCAATCTTCAACAATCTCATTAATTGCTCTTAAATCATGCACGAGCCGCCATTTGGACTTATCAGATTTTGCGACTGGCAGTATTGGTGTGTTGCAATAACTTGTTATTTCAACCAAAACACCTGCTGCAAATAGTCCATTAATGGTATCTCTGATACCTTGCACTGCTTCATGTTTCAGTGGATATTGTTGTTTTCTAGGCAACTTGGCTTCAGGTTTTACTTTTATTCTTACTGGGCTGGCAGATTTAATTAAACCCACATCTGTGTCATGACGTGACCATAATTCTTCAGGCACCTGCTCTTCCATTTCTTTTAAGAGAGCTGCATTGCCTGCTTCAGTTTCTGGGGAATCAGCCAAATTCATCTCAGTGCTATCTCCAACCACCACCTCCTTGGGAATTCCATTCATTACAGTTGTGTTGGCTATTTTTAAATATTTCCCATCCACTGACTGAAACAACAGGGGATTCTCTGTCTCTTTCCACTGGGCCTCTGCTGCTTTTTTCATCATTGGGCCTAAATCTCTAGACTCAAAGCCTTCACCTATATATAAAGTGACATGTGGCTTTGAATTTGGTACCTGAAACCATTTTTCGGTGAAATCACACTCATCCACCTGTAATGCTGCTCCCCGTTTACCTACAATAATACTTTGTGAAGTCAATGGGATTTTCTGTCCTTCTGTTTCCTGTTACTGTAAGGTACCACCCACAAGCCCAACGACAGATACAAGTGGAGTGGGCGAAGGGGTCTCGTGTTCCTTCCGTCCGTAGCGCTTCTAGAAGAATAATTCCATTTATTTAATTTGTTTCTTTGACCTCTGTGGTTAAATTATAATCTGACTCCAATTTCTTAATTACCAATGTTATTCTGATGCTGATCACAATTTATATAATTTATTATTATATTTTATTCTCTTAATTATTTAGAATGAATTACATTCCCATAGAGAATATATTGTATCTCTGGAGGTGCCTAAGGCAGTTCCATACAGCTGGGTGTAGAGGCATTTCTCCTTCTTAACATAAGGTCAGAGGGTTATCCAAACACACTATAAAATATGAGGATCCATCTATATTGAGATTGAGTCATTATAACCTCCAACCTACAAAAGTGGGAATTAACTCCAGTCATATTTTCAGTCGAGGTAATTCCTAATCTACCCCCCTCCGGAATATTTACAAAACATAAAGAGACTTGACAAGCTTTAAAATGAATAAATGTTAACAATTTATTTTGCCAGGTAGGCTACACTTAAATCACTCATTTGGTTATTCAAATATCAAAACATTTACTAAAAGATCAGCATAAATCAATCAATTACAAATATATCAAAACATTTACTAAAAGATCAGCATAGAAAAATAAACATTACATATAAAATAAAATCATACCTGGCAATTCAAGACACACAGCAGTGCGGGAAGATCTGACTACAGAAAGCTTCCTTGAATTCCTTGCCAATGTACTTTAAATACTGACCAGAACAAAGACATCGTAAAAAACTACAGTTTGACCTGTACCAAATTATCCTAAAGAACATCTGGTCAAAATAGCCAGAGGTATCCTGGCAAAACCCCACCTCTCAAAGAAATGCATCTAAACCCTTGAACCATCTTATTTTAGATATATAAAAATGAGACCTTTTTACTCATCGCACCACAACCTTTAAAATAATATTACACATGAATATGTATGTAAAAACACAATCTTAGAACCACATAATATGTATACAATTACATTATACATTTCAGCAGAGACTCAGTGATGTGAGCCTAAAGGCTAACAGTTCAAAAACCTTTGTGATGAATAGATGAAGACATCAAAGAGTTGTATATATGAAGACCTCTTTCATCTACGGGTCAAATTTGGCTTAACAACACCCCCTGAGGTTTAATTGTTTTACAGTGTCTTTTCATAAATAAACTTAGTTTATCGGGTTAACAACACCACCTGAGGTTTAATTGTTTTACAGTGTCTCTTCCTGAATAAACTTAAAGTTGATGAATTATAATCCAGTTTTACATTACCACTCTGTTTCTAAGTCTACTCTCTGCAGGGGATCATAAATCATTGTACAGTGAAACTCAAAACTGGGCAAGATGGGCTTCTCAATTTGTGCTCTTATGAACTTTTCCAATTTCATAAGTGTTTGTTCTACCTCCTCTCCTAAATTCCCTAACCAATACACGTTTGCTTGGGGTGTGATCATTGTCATCTGCCTAACTCCTGCACTGTCTATGTAAATACCGTCAGGTGAACAGGATATTTGCAATTTTAACCTACAAAGGGCATCTCTGCCTAACAAATTAACTGGTGTGTTTTCAGAAACTAAAATAGGCAAAGTTATTTGTTTGTCTTTTGCTTTCAGACAGACTGGAGCAGTTAATCAGGGGTGCAAACTTGTCACCTTTCGGCGAAATTCGCCGTTTTTGATCCAAAATAGGTCATTCTTGTGATTCGTCTAGATCCGATGAGTTTTTGAAAATGAGGGATGAGGGGGGTCTGCGACATGGTAGCAGTAAAGGAAATTATGAAAATCATGTCCAGCTATTGTGGTAAAGATGTCAAATTACTAGCCAGTTTAGCGGGTTATGTTTTACAATTTATAGCCACCTCATTTGCTGCCGAAGTTTAAGCAGTCTGCAAATTGAGTGCACACACTTAACTCGTAGTATTTTCTCATTTGAGGTTACGCGCCCACGTCACGTTGCTGTGCGCGTGGTCATAAAGCTTAACATTTGTACACGCACCGCAGTTTTAAATTAAATGATTTTAAGCCGTTGAAACACAAACAACAGTGCTATATGCGCTATATACCTGTTTCTGTTTAAGAGGAGCGTGCAAGCCGCGTATCCGCTTCTCATTAAGCTTGTGAGTATTTTTGCCGTTGTATTAGCCTTAAATGCATACACGCGTCAAAATTCCCATCTTTTGCAAGTATCCTCATAAACACGAACATTTAGGTCTTAAGAGAATGTAAACAACTAAAACAGAAAACGCATGTGTTAACAGTATATTAGATCCAGATTTCAGTATAAAAGGGGAAGTTGCCTAGTTTTACTCCTGTCTGTCAGTCTCACTGCTCTTAACTAAATCACTTTTTGGGCCGATACAACTCATACTATCTTTGTCTGAGCAGCCCAGTTAACGTCTTTTTTTTCTAAACAGACCGGCCCACTGACATTTAAGCAGCTGCCCACTGGTTATTTTTTTTAAACGACATTAAGCTGGCCCAATGAATGACCAGCCCAGTCATCGTCCTTTTTTTCCTAGATAGACCGGCCCACTCACATTTAAGCAGCAGCCCATTGGTTATTTTATTTTGAATGACATTAAGCTGGCAGCGTCTGCCTGAAGCAGGCTCTTCAGGCAGACGCTGCAAAATGTGTTAAAAACACACAAATGTTTTCTGCGGCAGCAAGACCTTCATCTCGCGTCGCTGGTGATGATGAAGATGGTGGCGGTGCGGTGGTGGCACTGGCAGCACCAGCACCCAAAGTGTCAGTGATGAGAGGGAGAGAGACGAGGGAGAAGTGAGTGTAGTGCCTGCGGTAAGCAGAACTGCTTTCAAAACACAAGTTTAGATAGATACCCCTTGATAAAACTGAGTCAAAAACACAAAATTATGGTGATAAAGCTGCAATAAAATAATTGCACTCTTGTGACTATGAGAGTGTATCTGATTCGTAGATTTTTCGTTGATTGTCTGTATCAAAACGTATATTTCTCGTCAAGCAAAATCAAACAATCCATGAGATCTGCTTACAGAAAAATATATGTTTATTGTGTATAACAACACACTTGACAGATAATGTAAAAATCTCTATCACTGTAATCACACAAGTTTAGTTCAGTGAATGTAGTGAATACTGTAAGTACTGCAAGTTTTCAATATTACTGTAGCAGCACTTGTATTTTGTAAAAAGTCAGCAATTCAATGGCAAATTTTGCCAATTGCATGAAGCTTGTTTTAGGATTCATAAGTGTGGATTATACAGTTTTATTGCATTAAAGGAGTAGTCCACTTAAGAGATGGGGGTCCATTGACTTTTTATAGTAGGAAAAAATGAAAAGTCAATGGGCCCCATCTATAAAGTGGACTACTCCTTTAATAAATAACACATTCTAGAAGTGTTTGTTGTGTCAACTCTCACTCTTTTCCACCTGCTATTAATTGGGTTTAGTGCTTTTATGGAATTGTAGTTGCTACTGCTATACATATTTAAAGGCGTGCAAATATGGGTGGTATTTGTAATTATACCCCTCAAAAAAATGATTCTTAAAATAAGATGTTTTATCTTGATGAGCAAAACGACCGAAGAAAATAAGTCTAGTTTTTAGACCAAAAATATTAAATTTAAGTGATTTTGTGCATAAAACAAGCAAAAAAATCTGCCAATGGGGTAAGCAAATTTTTCTTGCATTTAGTGTTTAAGAGAAATGTTCAAGATTCTTTTGCTTACCCCATTGGCAGATTTTTTTGCTTGTTTTATGCACAAAATGACTTAAATTTGATATTTTTGTTCTAAAAACTAGACATATGTTCTTGGGTCATTTTGTTCATCAAGAAAAAGCATCTTAATTTAAGAATTTTTAGATATTTTTACTGAAAACAAGACAGCAATACTAAGATTTTTTTCCAGAAAATAATTTTTTGCATTGTATGTAGTGTGGGCCGGTTTGGGCCAAAATGCCAGGGCCGAATTTTTGTCCCAGTCCAGCCCTGTATATATATATATATATATATATATATATATATGAGTGCTTGTGTCTTTGTCACCTTTTTCACCCCTGATGAGTTTGCACCCCTGGTTAATGGTGTCAGCTGCGATTGTCCCGATAATCCTACTGTCTTTGCAAATTTTCCAGACATGGGGAGGCGTGAGGCATATTTTGGACTTAGACATGTGTAAGTTGCTCCAGTGTCAATCATCATGGGTACAGTTTTGCCTTCTACTTCAACCCGCAGCATATGTTCTTGGTCAGCATTCTCAGTTATCATTGGAAGCTGGCCCCTCCCCATAGGATTCTCTGGGCATCCCTAGTAGGCTTGGTCTGGTTCTCGCCATGGGTTAACTGGACCAGTCTGGAGTTGTTGCTGTGGTTGTGATTGCTGTTGCCAGTGCGGGCCTTGCAGTCTCCGGTTTGGTTGCCAATCTTGTTGGTTTATCTGTCCGCCTTGTTGATCTTGCTGCCAGTATTGTGGATCTTGCTTCTGCCATGAGCTATTTTGACATTCACTTCTGATGTGTACTACCTGTCCACAACTCCAGCATCCTGCCTGTGTTCTGGTTGGGCCACCCCTTCCTCTTCCTCTCTGTGGTCTTGGTCCACTTCTGTTCTGTTGCTGTGGTTTCAAATAGATGACAATGGGAGTGGCTGGTTGTTGTGCACTCCCCTGAGTGGGTTGGGCAGGTGCTGCAGTCTGTGTTTGCTGGATGGTGGGGGCTACTACTCCAACTGGTGCCATCACTGCTGGTTGCTCCTCCTCTTTCTCCTTCAGAACAGCTTGTGGTTTCTTCTTAGTTTTGCTCACCAGTTCATCCAGTTGTAACTGTGCCAGTCTCTTCTGAGTTTCTTTCTCCACTGTCTTCGCCTTTAGCTCAATCTTTCTTTGCTGTTCGACTGCGTGTGCGACATGGTCACAGAACTCCTTGTGTGTCTTGGAGTTCAGTCCCACCACATCTTCAAGCTTGGTTTTAACATGTGGCGGAATAGCTTCCACTATCGCATTTCTGAATAGAGCAGCTAGAACAAAGTCTTTTTCTGGGTCTTTTTCCAGCTCTTCACGCCACCGTTTCAGCTGTTTCTGTACGTATGCGGTTGGATTCTCTGTTTCTCCAATCGGATCACCTCTCAGCATCTTTGGATCGATCTGCATGGGGTACTCTTTGCGTAATGTTGTCCACATGCTTGTCCTGTAGGGGTCAAAGGCGCACAACCTGATTTTGCAGAGTTCGATGCGTTCCTGGGTCAACAAGGGAGGGGCTTTGAAAAAAACCTTTCAACCAATCAGCGCAGTCACGCGAGCTCGTTCAATTTGAGCGCGCATTTCTACCACTTTCAACCTATGCGTCACTTCGCAAAGTTCGCATCCATTTTGTGGATTTGTGCAGGTAAGTGTGCATCTTTAAACTGAAGCCATGCATTTTATTTGTCCTTTCTCAGTTTATCATTTACTGACTCACGTTTGTACATGGATGATTAACTGACGCGATTTGCTAGACTGTTTATATATATATATATATATATCGTCCAAATTAACCCTTTCCTAACGCGCTAAACCGCACGTTTATTACGCAAATTGGTAACCGAAGGGTCGCTAAACCGCACGTTTATTACGCAAATTGGTAACCGAGGATCGCTAAACCGCACGTTTATTGTGCAAATTGGTAACCGATCGTCATATGCCCGTGATGATCCAGGGTCATCATATGCCCGTGATGATCCAGGGTCGTCATATGCCCGTGATGATCCAGGGTCGTCATATGCCCGTGATGATCCTGGGTCGTCATATGCCCGTGATGATCCAGGGTCGTCATATGCCCGTGATGATCCAGGGTCGTCATATGCCCGTGATGATCCAGGGTCGTCATATGCCCGTGATGATCCAGGGTCGTCATATGCCCGTGATGATCCAGGGTCGTCATATGCACGTGATGATCCAGGGTCATCATATGATGATCCAGGTTCATCATATGTGTGTGACGATCCAGGGTCATCATATGCCCGTGACGATCCAGGGTCATCATATGCCCGTGACGATCCAGGGTCATCATATGCCCATGACGATTCAGGGTCATCATATGTCTGTGGCGATTTAGGGTCATCATATGCACGTGGCGATCCAGGGTCATCATATGCACGTGATGACCAGGGTCATATGCATGTGATGATCCAGGGTCATCATATGCCCCGTGATGATCCAGGTTCATCATATGCCTGTGACGATTAAGGGTCATCATATGCATGCTCTTGTGTACAGACGAATTCATCCGGTTTTTCACATTTCCAAAATTAAACCCGTGTTTAAATCTCGTTTTAATCTGCCTGTTCCTGTCCCCCCCCGCCTCGTCTCGTAGATGGGGAACCAACTTATTCGATTAATCGTATTCTGGACTCCAGACGGAGGGGACGCGGATTTCAGTACTTGGTGGATAGGGAAGGTTACGGTCCGGAGGAGAGAAGTTGGGTCCCTGCCCGGGACATATTGGATCACTCCCTTATTGATGATTTCCATCACAGGTCAAGGAGCCCGAGAACGTCAGGTGACGTCCTTGGGGGAGGGGGTACTGTCACGGTAGGATAAGTCTATCGTGACTTTCTGTGTTTTGTTTGTCTGTGTGACTGAAGCATGAGTGTGTGCGTGTCTGAATGCTGATTACCCGAGTGAGTGCAGGTGCAGTGTTTCCTCTAGGATTTTTTTCATCTGTGGCGGCAGGGGGCGCCCATGATGATTATAAATGTAAAAAAAAATTAATGGCTACAGTAAACTAACATGTATTTTTTTTATAAATTTCACGCTGTCATTTACTTTTCCTTATATTTATAGCATATTGCTTTTCTATGTTTGATCTAAACTGTATTTTCTTAAAAAAACGTTCGTACGTAGCTACGTACGTAGTTCGGATATTTCTTGTAGTTTTAATGTAGTGTGCATTGCAAGTTCGTCCTCGTGTTTAGCGTACAGAGCTGTTACAAAGTCATGCAGTCCTGTTTGATCATCCGCACCGCTGTGATTGACAGAACAACCGACCAGTTATCCGACATCAGCAGCAAATTTATTTCACACCCGTACCATTTGACATAAAGACTGTGACCCCGAGCCTGTCAAGCCGCAAATCGCGCAGTTAAATATAAACCTTTAACTGTCTTCAGACAGATCTTAAACACAAATAAGCACGGGACATTTAAAAACGAGTCGAATTTTGGTCTTGGATGTTAGACCCGCATTTTACTCTTGTCTATTGAGACAAAACAGTCTCACCGTCTGCCTCAAGTTTCTATTACCAACGTTCTTCTCTTCCACGGGAATAATGTAAGTTTCCTTACAAACAGATTCGACTATTAATGTCTTGCAGTCGCATATAAGTAGTATTCAGTATTTAGCCTTTTGTTTTTGGACAAATATCTTATCATTTAATGTGAAACTTTGTGAGTGTCGATCTAAAGCACAGACGATTGACTGACAGCTGAGCGCTCAGCAGTGCGCTGCGCTTATAGCCTATACTGAATAACTAATGGCCCGATAAGTTGATAATATGAGTACAGTGATTACAAATGAATGTCCAAAAAACTCGTAATATGTTAAATCAAAAGTTTAATAATGTCTTTTCTCGCAGCCCTGCGCTGTGTTGGTGTAGATATGCGCCGGTGAACATCATATGCGTGATGACCTTGCAGCTTAAATTACCCTAAATTTATAGTCATAAAGATAAAAGTAAAACAGCATTCGAAACTTCAAATGATGTATTTTTATTTGTGTAAACTCACAATAAGGAGAAAACCTTGTGCTTATTTATAATCATTAAAAACATGACGTGCTTTCTGCTGGTTTGGTTTTAGAGCGCATCACAAAAAAAGAACAGAAACTAAAATACTTTTTTATTTGTTTTGTCAATTTAATAATTATTTAAGTGCAACATATTTCGTATAGGCTTATTTATTTTATTATTATTTCTCAAAACAGAAATGTATCTCAATAATCCTCTGTTGATTTAAATCTATTTGTGCATGAAACTAAACCCATTGAGGAAATTATTATATTTTAGGAGATTTATTTATAAATGAGTGAACAACGCAAATCCAGAAAGGAATTTATTTCTAGACAGCCAGTCTCGCAGAGCGGACATTTCGGTAGCTTTTTTGCGAGCTGCCGCTGTGGGTTTTGTCTAGAAGGGATACAGCAAATGCCGAAAAGTTAAGGATTAGATTTGGAGGTAGGATTATTAGGATGAAAACAGCGGTTCTGGCTAAATTAGATACAAATACATCCTACAATCGTGTGAAATTTTGTGTTTAGAGTTGGGTTTGGTTAAAGGATTAGGATAAAACAGTGCTCATCCAACGAGATTTCGTTTGCTGTATCCCTTCTATCCACAACCGCAGGCGTGGCGGGGATGTTTTAGGAGTGGCGGGCCGCCACGGTTGAATGTATATAGCGGAAACACTGAGGTGTGTGTGATTGCTTTGCTCCAGCTGGCGGTAGTTACCCAGCCAGCATATATACTCATCCATTCTCTCCTCTCACTGCCAGATGATTGTACTACAAGCCTGTTCAAGCCGCTCTGTCTTCCAGTGTCTCGTCTTCGTGTGGATTTATGACCGTTTTGTGTATCCGGTTTTGTCTCTGTCATACAGCATTCACCCACAAGCACCTGGATCTGCCACCGTAGCCTTTGTCTGTTCCTGGACTGCCAATCATATCATCTGTGTCAATCTCATTTAATAAATTGTTTACCTTTCACCTGCATTTGCCTCCTATCTTTTATACCTGTTGTGACAGTTCATTATAAAAAAAGTTGAGCCATTTGGGTCATTATTTAAAACATTTTGTAAAGTAATTCATATATTAGCAGCTGATTTCGGCTTCTTTCTGTTATCTTTTTCTTTGCTCATGTAAAGCTGATTGGAAACAATACACATTGTAAAAGGCACTAAAATGAATTATTTTCTGATTATTTAAACATTACATACAATAGCAGAACTATTCAATTAATAATCTTGCACATCAATGGATTAACCTGTACAATTTTAAGTTATATAATAAGTGTAACTAATTGAATTGCTTTTATAGCTTCATTGTGTATGTTGTTGTAAAGCCTGCATGTTTTCATGAAACTATAACATGAAAATCATATTATAGCAGGGTTTCCGCAAGGTCTTAAAAAGACAAATAAAACGCACATCGGCCTGTAGCCTACAATTTTATCATTGTAATAATGATTAAAGTAAGTAAGGTAAGATTCTCGTGTTGAATGGAGCCCTGAATCTGATCATGATGACATGCAGACAAAATCATGGGCACGAATTTCGAAGTTATCTTTTATGCTACACTATGGACACAATCAATAATGATTTTTCTTAGTCTAAAGTATGGCCATAAATTAAGAATTCGTTCCCAATATTCAACAGTTCGTTCCTTGGAACGAATTATTATAATATTTCGTAATTACTAATTACAATTATCATTATTTCAAATTATGAATTAGCCTAAAACATGTGTATGTCGTGGAAATACATTGTTCATTTGAATACAGAGCTCTGTATCAGTGGGTCTAAGCTAACAACTGTACGTAAATACAGAACAACAAGTTAGGAGCCCTCATGACACGGTAGAACTTTTTTTTAATCGTGGCCGGCCACGTTTTATTAATTTGTTCCTTCATTTAAGTTAAATCGTGGCCACGTTTTATTAATTCGTTCCCTCGATTAATCTAAATCGTGGTCACGTTTTATTAATTAGTGCCCAGAATTTCATTTAAACCATAGGGAAAATTAACTCAATGCTAACAGATCTATTAAAAGATCAATCATTTTATTAAAATGATCAGAATAGTGACGCTTATAGCAGCTTAATGCATTAATACATTGCTATTAAGGATAAAATTCATACACCTTATGGGTCATGTATATATACAGTTTTATTAACTCATTCCCAGAATTTCATAAAAACATTGGAACATAAAGTGAGCTTACGCATTGATACAGTGCTATATAAGGATCAAATTCATACATCTTGGTTCTTAAACCGTTTTATTATTTCCTGCCCCGGAATAATAAAAAAAATCGGGACATTAATGTGATGCTTAACACATCAATACAGTGCTATTTAAAGATCAAGTTTACTATATACCTTATTAATGAGTCATACTTCATATACAGTTTTATTAATTCCTGCCTAGAATTAAAAAAAACATATTGGGACATTAACGTGATGCAGTAATAAATTAAACTAAATAATTCAGTGGCTTAAATTTCACTAAAATAAACCATTAAAATAAGTTAATAAAATCTCTTTATGTCACTTGGTTGATTTTTTTAGTTGGACAAAACAAAATAAATGACTAAAAAGTAAACACAAATTTTGTGTAAAATGCGTACCAATGCGTACAGATATTATTTAGGTGTATACATCAAATAAAACAAGTATTTAACTAACAGATTATTTCTAATAAATATCCTTAATATTTGTTGTAAATTTGAATAAATATATTTGAAAATGTCACACTTATATATTTTAGTTTTTAAAACTGTAATAATGGCTAATTTCAAGTTAATATATGTATTTATAACTAACTAATGATTTACTCAATATTTTTGGTGAAACATTTCTCGGACAACTCACTGTATTAATGCGTTAATGCGTTAAGCATCACTTTAATGTCCCAATATTTTTTTTATTCTGGGTAGGAATGAATAAAAACGGTGTATTTATATGACTCATTTATTAGGTTTATTGTGATTTTAATCTTTTAATAGCACCGTATTTAATGTATTAGCATGCATTATCTATATTTTTAAAATTCTGCGCAGGAATTAATAAAACTAAGCTATATGTAGTATGACTCATTAATAAAGTATAGTAAACTTGATCTTTAAATAGCACATGCGTTAAGCCTCACGTTAATGTCCCGGGTTTTTTTTATAGCCTACTGGGCACAAATTAATAAAACTGTGTATGAATTTGATCCTTATATAGCACTGTATCAATGAGTCTGCTCACGTTAATCTCCAAATGTTTTTTTTTTTAAATTAAATTCTGGGCAGGAGTTACGACCCATAAGGTGTATGAATTGAATCCTTAATAGCAATGTATTAATGCATTAAGCTGCGATAAGCATGTTCCAATGATTTTTATAAAATTCTGGGCAGGAATTTATAAAACTGCATGTAGTATGCGTCATTAATAATGTGTTTAGTGAATTTGATCTTTTAATATCACTGTATTGATCTGTTAAGCTGCATTGTGTTAATGTCCCGATGGTTTTAATGAATTTTTGGGCACTAATAAACGTGGCCACGATTTAGCTTAATTGAGGAAACTAATAAATAAATCGTGGCCACGATTTAGCTTAAACAACGGAACAAATTAATAAAACGTGGCAACAATTTAAAAAAAGTTCTGCCATGTCATGAGACGGGCTCCGTACTCAGCAAAAGAAAAGAAGATAAGAAAAGTTAGCAGACAAACTTTGACCATTTATTAGCAGGCAAGCAAGTTTGGCGGTTGTTACTAATGTGAACATGCACTGTGGACTTTCGAAATGAATAGAGTCGGCGTTTCCTTAATATCGAAGCGCAATGCTGATAAATCGCAGTTATGTTTCAGAACGACATTCTTACAGCTTAATTAGTTTTTATCCATTTAAATTTATTAAATAAAAGTGATTAAATTAAATGTATTAATTTATTTGCATTTGACACAAAGAATTGAGGACGCTGGGAGGGAAAACTCTTTATCTCCCTTGTTGCAGTTTTCTCTGTAAAGAACAAATTATATTACATTGCATTATTAAGTGTGCTTGCAAAAGCACACTTATTGTTCTTCTTAAGTTTTATTATTATTATTAAGTGTGATTGCAACAGCACACTTATTGTTCTTCTTAAGTTCTATTATTATTATTTTTATTATTTTTCCCGGGTAGATTTTTTTGGCCAGCTCTAGCGACTAGACCGTTTGACGCAGAGACACCGTTCAAACTTTAAAATGTTCGGGCAGTACCGGTGTAAGTTGCTTGAGAAGATGAAGTCACAGATCCATGTCATTCGTCCGCCATATTGGATAGAACAGAAAACCTTAAAAAAGTTTCACAGGTCACAAATTTTGTCCAAACTTCACGAAATTCCACGTACACGATCCTTGGACCAAGCCTCACAAAAGTTACTAGAAGGATTTTTGATTTTCGGAAGCGTTTGTCCGTCACAGCCCAAACTAAATGTGCATCGAGGCCGCCAAAACAGGAAGTAGTTTATATCTCAGGAACGCTTTCACGTATTGAAACCAAACTTTGTACATGAATTTGGGTCTCCAATGTGAGGATGCACAACATCAAAAGAACAATTTTTTTCCTAAAATTTTACACCGCCAAACAGGAAGTAGTTTATATCTCAGGAACCCTTTCACGTATTGAAACCAAACTTTGTACATGAATTTGGGTCTCCAATGTAAGGATGCACAACATCATAAGAACACATTTTTTTCTAAAATTTTACGCTGCCAAACAGGAAGTAGTGTTTATCTCAGGAACGCTTTAACGTATTGAAACCAAACTTTGTACTCGAACTTGGGTCTCCAATGTGAGGATGCACAACATCAAAAGAACAAATTTTTTCCTAAAATTTTACGCCGCCAAACAGGAAGTAGTTTATATCTCAGGAACGCTTTTACGTATTGAAACCAAACTTTGTACATGAACTTGGGACTCCAATGTGAGGATGCACAAACTAAATCGGCGGCACCAGAGCAAGCACACTTTTGCAGTTCGTCCCGAAATGCATTTTCTAGTTATTATTATTCCCGGGTAGATTTTGTGTCAGCTCTAGCGACTAGACCGTTTGACACAGAGACACCGTTCAAACTTTAAAATGTTTGGGCAGTACCGGTGTAAGTTGCTTGAGAAGATGAAGTCACAGATCCATGTCGTTCGTCCGCCATATTGGATAGAACAGAAAACCTTAAAAAAGTTTCACAGGTCACAAATTTTGTCCAAACTTCAAGAAATACCACGTACACGATCCTTGGACCAAGCCTCACAAAAGTTACTAGAAGGATTTTTGATTTTCGGAAGCGTTTGCCCGTCACAGCCCAAACTAAATGTGCGTCAACGCCGCCAAAACAGGAAGTAGTTTATATCTCAGGAACGCTTTCACGTATTGAAACCAAACTTTGTACATGAATTTGGGTCTCCAATGTGAGGATGCACAACATCAAAAGAACAATTTTTTTCCTAAAATTTTACGCCGCCAAACAAGAAGTAGTTTATATCTCAGGAACGCTTTAACGTATTGAAACCAAACTTTGTACATGAACTTGGGTCTCCAATGTGAGGATGCACAACATCAAAAGAACAATTTTTTTCCTAAAATTTTACGCCGCCAAACAGGAAGTAGTTTATATCTCAGGAACGCTTTCACGTATTGAAACCAAACTTTGTACATGAATTTGGGTCTCCAATGTGAGGATGCACAACATCAAAAGAACAATTTTTTTCCTAAAATTTTACGCCGCCAAACAAGAAGTAGTTTATATCTCAGGAACGCTTTAACGTATTGAAACCAAACTTTGTACATGAACTTGGGTCTCCAATGTGAGGATGCACAACATCAAAAGAACAATTTTTTTCCTAAAATTTTACGCCGCCAAACAGGAAGTAGTTTATATCTCAGGAACGCTTTTACGTATTGAAACCAAACTTTGTACATGAACTTGGGACTCCAATGTGAGGATGCACAAACTAAATCGGCGGCACCAGAGCAAGCACACTTTTGCAGTTCGTCCCGAAATGCATTTTCTAGTTATTATTATTATTATTTATTGTTACCTACATCTAAATTCTATGTCTGCTTAATGGTTTGGGTAAGTTTTTTAAATAATGTTTAAAATGGTTTAATATGGCTGTGGATGTTACTGAGCTTGCTGAAGTTTAACTTATTGCATTCTGAACATCTGGTGCTGCCCAGGTGCTGCAACTAGACGCGAGTTGTTGCTTTCTCTGATAGTAGGCTATTATTAAAACAAAACAAAGCAACATGCATAGACGCAACTAGCCAAATTACTGTCCGATAAAAATGTTAGTATTTCAAAGTGTGCTTGTTTTTTACTGATGTAGGTAACCCAATTTAAAAAAAATTTTTTCATTTGATTGGTTCTCCCGCCTGAATTTAATTAAAATATTATATTTCTTCACATCATACGCCCAGAAAAAAAAAAAATTCGAGGGCAGCCCTAATGCATATTTGCGGTTCGACCAAGCTGATTCTTTAGGAAACCTCTCCGTTTACATGCTCTGCACAACATTAGGCTAATAAAGTAATGATTACAAAAACACAAATGCTTGATCAAGGCCCGACCTGAGCCTAGGCAAAGAATCTAAACTCTACCTTTTTCCTACACCTATAAAATGCAATTCAATGTGGAAGTAATACAAGTATTCAGAATACTACTCAGATTAATAAAAAAAATTGGGAATGTATTCTGTAACGAAATACGTTTTGAAAGTATCCTTCCCAACACTGTTGATAGATACATTATAGAACAACTTATTCCAATTCTATCGCCACAAGTATGTTGCATGTTTGATCCTTATGCAGTTCTTACCTCTAATTTTTTAAGGCTATTTAAGCCTGTTAACAAGCAAATTAACATCTTGTTCATGTACAGTACTCTTTTAGTCTATCTTGTGTGTTGCTTAAGAAAACAAAATTAAAATGGGTATCGGAACAGCGGAACAGCAGTTGGGTTAAAACAACCCATAATTTGGGTCATTTTAACCTAGAAATGTGTCCTGTCCAAAAGCTACCCAGCCCTGGGATAAAAACCCCCAATATTTTTTAATTTATTTTTTAATAGCTGATACCGTTTTTATTTAAATGATCGGTGCATCACTAGTATTAATCTCGATAAAAAATTACCCTTGACTGGTTTTGTGGTCCAGGGACAGATATGTTTTTAAATGCTCTGCATGCCATTAAAAATCTATGTAGGCCTACTGTCATAAGTAGTCTGTACTCTGAATTGCATTTAAAAAAAATTACATTATAACCACAAATATGCTCTTTACAATGTCATCTGTGCATTTACAGTGGATACACAGATGTCATCAGATGGACAAAGCATGAGGACATTTTTCGTAAGGGCTATCTTTTGATAGTTAAAAATGCCTTTGGGTGAGAACTTCTTTGTTTACTTACTCATTAACGTATTTTATTATTTACTGTTTTTACTTATTTTTTTACTCCCTTTTCACATTAATGTAGACGTTGTGCAACTAAACCAATGTTGTTGAATAAAAAGCCTACATACAAGTTTTTTTTTTTGAATGTACTATGTTTCAAGGTAAAATTGTTGTTTGTGTTTCATTCTGTGAACGACTACCAAAATTTCTTCCAAATTCCACAAAAATATATATTCGGCATTTATTGGCAGACCATTTGAAATGGGACTAAGTCAAAATAGCAAGAAACAGTGAGTGATATGATATCATATCTGAATGAATGGGACTCAGGAAGAAAATGTACGCGCGTTAGTAAGACCTTGCGGCAGATCACGTTGGC
Organism: Paramisgurnus dabryanus; assembly: GCF_030506205.2. Lineage (NCBI taxonomy): Eukaryota > Metazoa > Chordata > Actinopteri > Cypriniformes > Cobitidae > Paramisgurnus > Paramisgurnus dabryanus. The sequence goes on along the minus strand of NC_133345.1, from coordinate 4,530,498 downwards.
CAAAACACGAAAAGAACCGCATTTTCAAAAGATATTGCGGGCAAACACAGACCTTTGCATCCGGACGGGATAAAATTTCTCAGAGGACTTCTGAGTTTGGTGAAAAACAGTAGGTAAATTGCTCTGGAATTTTTACCGAGGTCGTCAGAGAAAAACACAGACATGGCCCATTTGGACGGGATTAAAAACACAGAGGACCTCGGAGAAACACGATTTTCTCAGAGGTCCCACCGTAAAAGTAATCCGTCCGAATAGGGTTTGAGACAGATATGCTGTCGGCTTTTTGAACAACTATAATGTACTATACACACAATAGTAATCCTTTTACATGCTGTTTTGAGTAAATATTTTATGGAATTTTATTCACAACTTTCATAACTCTTATCATCCTGTCTTTCACATTACTGTTATGTGACTTTGTCACTCACTACTGAGTTTGTTTATGTTAAAATACAACAGTCACTAAACTAGAATGGCCATATTACATGTAGAAATAGAAAATGCAAAAGTGGAGAGGTCTCTTTTTTCCATGGCTGTACTATTATTTGCATCTTTTTGTTGCTTTGATCGTTATTGCAAATACAACAGTATTTTTTTATTTGCAATTTGGGATAAGACACATAATAACACAAAATCATACAGAATAACAGATCATTTCAATTTAAAACATTCAACCTATAGCTTTCTGAACAACTCCAGTATGATTGGTAACTCACATCAAGAACTAGTTGAATATACTTTGTATTCTATATGTCCATTTTAAAATGTTTGTAATCGAATAAATTACTGTCCCTCTTACTGTGTATGGTACATGTAATTTTTTATATCGTCTATAAAAGTGTTTAATTTTTTTTTCAGAAATCACTGGAGACTCATGATTGTGTGCTTCCCTGGAAATGAAGAAGGGGAATATATCAAAACTGGGCGAAAAATGGTAGAAAAGAGGTAGATGTTTATGTTGCATACACTGCATGAAAAGAGCTGTATACGGACAAATACGGGATGGGAAATCCCTGCTAAACTTTAGGTTTGCCAGATTTTTCAGGCAGAGTGATTGGAAACGTAAAACACAGAAGTACATTTGTGAAACATCCAGAAACCTTATTTATGTGGATGTATATAGGAACTGGTGGAAGTTTCCAGGAATCCTTATAGCTGGTTGTGAGGAGGGGTGGGTGTGAGGTGTGAAGTGTGAAGTGCTTTTTATATGTTAATGACCCACAGGTAGAGGTGTCTTCTTTGTTTTCAGAGCTGATGGGGGGTTGAATTAACGGTCTCTTCAAGGTAGCACATAATGTTGAAGTCTACATAAAAACTGTGTTTGCTAAATACATTTATTATTAATATAATTTAATTAGTCTATTTAAGAAACTTAGCACCATTCAAAATAACAAAAATTCAATGGACACAATTACCATTTTAATGTAAGAAAATGATGTTTCTGACTTTTCATGTTTAATGCAGTCTGGAGGAATGCAACAAATGTTATTTCAGAATATATATTTTTCAACACTTTGAAAACATGTCTCCAACTGCCCTATGTCAGGATGTTGTGCATCTCTCAATGCATACATCGTATAAAAAAGCAGTTCAAAGGAGACAGTTTGTTTCAAAAACATCATGTAACACGTTTTTTGCTAGCTAGGATGTTGATAAATTCAGTACCATATTCATAAGTCAGTGAAATGTAAAGCTGCTTATTTTTGCTGATGTCTCATGATTTGAAGTTCACTGTTTCTATTGTTATTATGATATTATGATAATCTTGTTATTACCCTAACATTTCATTAAATCTTCTAAAATAGAAACAAAACAAAAAATCAATAGACAGGGCCATAATCTAAAAGTCTTTCACATGTGAATGCAAAACATGTTGGGTGATACAGACTGACAAACTCAGGTAAACTTATCTGCAGATACCTGTCAGCTACTGTATTTATATTCCAGAGGTGCCGAAACTAGGGCACATAGCCCAAAGTTGGCGCACAATAGACCTTTAATTTGGCCCGTCATGCTACGTGAGATAAGGAAAAAGGATAAAGTCATTGACGCAGATGTTCATATTTCTAATTAAACATTTTCAAAAATGTATTTTTTTAACTGTACATTACAAAAATGTAAATTTAAATAAAATGCAGGGGATTAAAGTGATTTTTTAACGTACATGCATACTTGAAGGTGTGTTACATGCATCACGAAACTTAATAAACTTGGGTATTATAGCCATGGTATTATATGACATTTTTTTCATTGTTAGTTAATGCACTAATTTACAAAAAAATTATTTGAGTTCATGTTGTAGTTAATGATGACTCTTCATTAGTTTATGTTCCGCCCCGGAGCCTATTGCTATCAGGGCAGTAAGTTACATGTCTTAACTCATGATTCATGGACTCTTATTATTAATGAATTATAAAGTGTTACCAAGATAATAGATATAGTAGTTCAATGTTTCCAATAATGAGCAGTTAATCCACTAAACCCAGGGACAATTCCTGAGGCATGTTAAAGAGTTTTGTATTTCATCAAGAAAATGATGATTCAATAACAAAACACATATTGTTAAATAAAAACTGGATAAAAACACAATCTCTACTAGTGTGTTTACTAAATACATTTATTATTTATATAATTACATTCGTTATATTTAGGAAATTCTGAGCATCATTCAAAATAACTGCCAACATGTTTGTAAACTAAACATGTTTTGTCAACGTTATAATCTTTATACAAATATTTTATATTTTTATTAATGATCAAGAATAAAGAACAAAGCATAGTGTAAAAACGCGGATTATAAAAAGTACAAAAAAGTGAGTTAACATCTACAGCAGCAACAACGCCAAAGGGAAATGACTCCATTTCCCAGAATGCACCACACATCCGCCCCACCCTTTCCGGAGGCTCAACCGATTGTTGCGAAATTCAACAGTTCCCAGAGTCGTCTTTGTTTGCTCACTGAACAGTACGGTAAGTTTGATTTAATTAATTTGTCTGCATCGCGCTGATCGGTTACTTATTTGTTGATATTATGTTATTTACCTTGATTCATTTCTGTCTTTAAAGTGTTTGAATTTAAATCACACAGAGTAAAACTTTAAGAGTATACACGGTACACAACAATAAACACGAGGGTTAACAATACGCAAAGTAAACGTTACATTCATAACGGGCTGTTAAAAGAATTATTTCGACTTTAAAGAAGCCAAGATGAGACGTTATTTGCTTAAAAACAAAACACCAGTAACCCAGCTAACACAAATACGTAACTGTTACGTAACGTCGACGTAATATGATGACCAAACTTACGTCGTGGCGACTGGAAAAGTGAAATTCCTGGATTCGTCGCCTGCACGTAACTTCGCAACGTAATCTGCCTGTCGTGGGCACGTCGTGACAACGTAATGGATTGAAAGTTTTATGTTGGTAACCAGTTAGTAATTTAAATATTTTATTTAATATTCTTTGGGCGGACATCTGCAATAGGCTACAACTAATTTAACTTGTCCTTATTTGCCCATAACTAAAAGACTTACCATAACATATGAATGACAGACTCCGAGATAGAATACTTCATTTTATTGATAAAATCAAAATAATAATTGAACATGAACATTACAAACATTTAAATAAACATATGTTAAAATAAACATTTAAATGGATTCTCCATATAATTTAAAATGTAATATCTCAATTGTGCAGGCGTAGTTTTGTCAGACGGAGAGAGAGAGCTGCGGTCCTCTTCATGTTCCGGTTGCCAGGGTAACGCTGCTCTTACCTTCACCAGTCCAAAACACCAAACATGTCCCACAAAACTTTAAAATAAAGACAATAAAATAAATAAAGGTTAAATAACATCTATAAATATTGTTTTATTTGTTGAATTTGTGAAGTAGTGTCTTACCTGAAAAAACGAAATTTCCTGTCAAATGAACATCCTGTAAGTGCAGCATAAAACACGGTTTATACTGTCGGGCGAGATTCTGTGAGCCTTAATAAGTATGTTAAAATGTTGTTTATAACTCTTAAGCAACTAAAATAAGTTCTTGTGAAATTTAAACGGGTCTCAGTTCAGAGAAACGACCGGTACTGACTCCTGTCACGCCATTCTGCTGTGCACGCGCGTTCTGGTCAAGTTCAGCTGGGCGGGAGGCGCGTGCTGTTTCATGTTTCCCATGTAAATGGCAGTTCGTGTGTATTTCATCTATTTTGACTTATTTAAGGGAAACTTTGAGACTGAAAAGTTTTAATAAGCTAACCTAAATAGAAAAGGAAAGGAATGTTTATATAATTGTAAAGGTAATGAAATTACCTCCATGGGACGTAACAGTTACGTTGCCAGTAAGTTATGAAATTACCAAAATAGTACGAATTTATTACGTAACTGGAACGTACTTGGTTATCTTGCGACGTAAGGAGTCCGTACTGGCGACGTGGTGATTTGGTACTGTAATGGTAATGAAATTACCTCCCTATGACGTAACCGTTACGTTGCCAGCTGGTAAGTCGTGAAATTACCAAAAATGTCCAATAAATTACGTAACTAGTACGTTGTGTGTTAGCTGGGAACTCATGTGTTGGAAATTTTAGCAGCTAGCAAGTGTTTCTCTGCCATTTTAAATTATATATACGATCTTCTGTTGTTTAAAAGCTCATTGCTTTAGTTCTGGTAGATGCTGCTTATTTTGCAAGACTGTTTTAATGCATTATTTTGATAGCGGGAGGAGGGGAATAAAGTTATTTGAAACACTATAAACCTCCGACCGAAATACTATGGGGATTCCAAAGGGAATCTTAGATTTTATTTCAAAAGGGAATATAATGTATAATTAACTGTAATTAACTATACAAGTTTATCAGGTTTTACCTGGCGTAGCAGAATTAATAATAACAATTAATTAATATGTTCGTCCACCGAAGACATATATCCATAATCGTATATTAACGTCTAAGAAATGTTAATTTCATGGCCTTTAAAATTAACCTTCTCACTGATATACAGTGCTACTCGCAGCTTGTAGCTGGATCAAAAGGCAGAAATAGTGACTTTAATTTTGTGAGCATTGAACACAGAAACAATTCAATTGTGAAAATGCAAAACCGGTTTATTAACTACAAAACGAAGTACACACAACGACTAACTAAACATACACATATACAATAACATAAAACATAGATGAGAAAGAAAAGACTGAAAAGCTAGAGAGAGAGTAAAAGATTGGCAATAGCACTATTGCTTAACATCTGCACAAACCATCGGAAAATCTCTAAGGATCGCCTTAATTTTCATAAGGGGTAAAGCTTAAACATCAGCGAGTAGAACAAGGTTAATACTTGCATTTGGCTCTTTGTGATGTAGTATGAAGTTTCTGGTGCGCGCGGGTGCGAGCAGAGAGAGAGAGAGAGAATCCAGGTGTGTTCGATTTGTAACAAAGCCAGCTTCACTTTGACATAACCTATATGCTATTTTAAAGAAGCTTGGAGTCATAATATATATTTAACTAAATAGTATGGGGGTAATATGATGCCAATATTATTGAAAATGGACAGAGTAAAAGTCACAAATAGATATTACAACTTGTAAACACAAAACGCAATCTACAAATAGATTAAAAATCCACAAACACAGTCCTTGTGATCCGCAAATGTAAAACAAGATCTACGAATCGTCTTTGTGATCCACAAATATAAAGCATGATTTACAAAAAGAAATCAGTGACTTGTACTTGAAAACCAGAATTTGAATGAATGTAAAGTGACTTCTTTGCAGATGAATATCATTTTCTATTTGTAGATTGTGTCACATTTGTTTTCAGAATTCTGACACTATTGTTTCGCTTTGGTGACAAAATAATGCCATAATCGTTGAAAATGAAGAGACTACAATTTGTAAACACGAAACAAATCTGCAAATAGGTTCCAAATCTGCAAACAAACTCCTCATGATCCGCAAATGTAAAACGAGATCTACAAATATATAAAAATCCACGAACAGACTCTTCATGACATACAAATATAAAATGCGATTTACAAATAGATTTAAAATCCGCAAACCAACTCTTTATGATTCACAAATAGAAATCATCGACTTGTACTTGACAAACAGAATTTAAATGAATGCAAAGTGATTTGTCTGCGCATGAGGGTCATTATTTGTTTGTAGATTGTGTTGCATTTGTTTTCAGAATTTTGGCACAACTGTTTCGCTGTTTTCCATTAAAAAAATCTACAAATGCCCTCCTCACAATTTGCAAACAAACACAGTCTAACTTGTATTTTCCAACCATTGTAAAAAGACATTCTTACACATTCTGTGCAAAGTTCAGCATGCAAGTGTTGAATCTGTGTTTGCAGATCACAGGGCATTCACGAATCCTTCTGCACAAGTCTACAGATCTTTTTGGCACTATCTTTCCGCAGAGTTTGTCACTACGATCCACGCGTGTAGTCAGCCAATCAGGGGTATTGCTTCAAAGTAATGCCACGCCCCCTCAATAAGCTCTTTTCAAAATAAAAGCTGGGCTCACTGCCATTTACCGTTGCCGGTGTTACAGCGCTGAAAGGCGGCCAGACCGCGTTATCGATATTATATTAATAATTAAAGCATTTATGTATAGCATGGCAAATATGTAGCATTAACGTGAACTAGAACAACCCCTCGTTTAAGTTATTATCAGTGCCTGACAATTCAGCCGAGGTAAATCGTTAAAAACACTGCATGAAGCGGTTTTATCCTTAAAACATCAGTGTCTCTTCAACGAACATTTGCCGAGCGCCAGCGAGCCAGCTGGATGGAGTGGAGCTGCTAAGGTGACGCAGCTAAAGTAAAGCAAGCGGGTGCAACGATAATATTGGATGTAACTTGCCGTAATTAACAAAAACATGAGCCTTATTTGACAGCAGCACTAATTGAACTATTTGACCATATGCATTTGATATACATACCGTGACCGGAATGCACTTACAAATCGCGCTGTTATTAGAAACATTTAACTGTTTCCAGACTGAGCATGGAGACAAACAAGCGCAAGCCGTTTATAGAAGCAGCTGCCTGTCAGCGTGTACGGAATGAAGTCAAAACGGTCTCGGTTTTTAGACCGGCAGTCTGCCTGTGCCATTCCACCCTAATCCGGACTGCAAATTACATGTTAATATTATATCCACCATTTACAATCCTTCCTTTAAGGTCTGTTCTGCTTTTAACAGCTCAAAGCTATTACTCTCTGTAGCTTTCGAGTCCGTTGTAGGCTACAGGTAATTTTTGCAGTTGTTTTAGTTAACTTTGCAGAGCATTTTATTGTCGGAAATGGTCCTGGCCTGGGTTTTCCTATAACGATTGAACTTAGCACTCAAGAGTGCTTTCTACAAGGTAAAACGATCGCTCGCAGCTGGGTTTTAAGTGCTACTAACGAGTCGCTATCCCTTTGTCAAGTGCTGAAATGTCACTTACTGAATGACTCGTAATTGTAGCAGAAGCTTGTTTAGGCTAATGATCTTCAGCCGATGTGCACTAATATTTTTTAAAATATTATTAATTATTTTTCAATGACTTATTAAATGTTTTAATAATTTGTGCATCATGAAATATTCTTTTTTCATATTTAGTTAGGACTCGTCCCACTGCGCAATGCCTTTCATTTTTCTTTTTATTTGTTGTTTATTATCTATGTTTATTTATTATTAAGGATTATTGCATTACCCAGTTGCGAGCGATCGTTATACGTGCATCTTTGGGAAACGCACGTAAATGAACAACGAATGTTCGTTAAGTAGCTCGTAGAAAGCGCTCTTAAGTGCTAAGTTTAATCGTTATCGGGAAACCCAGCCCTGTTCGTTTGGAATGTGACTGGCACACAGCTCTAGTCAGGACTGATTAGGCTATCCATTTATCAAGTATTGATTAATTATTTTCACTTAATCCCTTTTGCATTTTACAAAAAGTAGAATAGGCAGGCATATTCTGAATTTAATCAAAATTATGACTGTGGCGTTGAAGGAACCTTCCTTTAGTGATAAATAAATAAGTTATTTTGCTATTATTATCTAGCAAATATGACAGTTTTAAACAAACTAAGTAGCCTATTTATTTATTGGCAAATGCAGAACAACAAGGAACATGTAGAACATAGGCGACACGCCTCTACCTTGCGATGAGAAGATTAATCATGGGGAACATAAGCTAAATGTAATTTTAAAATGTATTTAATTTAAAAACAAATTTAAACCGAAAGCGGATTGTTTATGCTTGTCAAATTTATGCTGGCTCGGTCAAAACATTTCGTCAGGCAGTATTTGATATATGTATTTGTGTTCATGGAAAACAATATAGGCTATAGAAATTCGTGCTGAGTGACAGGAAAAAGACAACCGTGCTATTGGCACAAGAAAAAAAAGGGTCAATGAATACGAACAAATAAATCGAAAAAAAATTAAGATATTGTTGATTCTGCATTTATCCAGCCCAGCATAAATTTGACAAGCATGTGCTTTCGTTTTAAAAATAACAGTTAAGCCTTTAATCATATAAGGGAGAAAGGCGTGTAGCCTACCTTTGCTTTCTCCTCATTGTTCTGCATTTGCCAATGAATAAGTCAGTCATATTTGTTATAAAAAAAATCAATGTATGCTACATAATAATAGAACTTGTTAATTTTTTACCAAAATAAGAAAAAGAAAGTCGGTAAAAATGTGCACCCAGCTAGACACTCAAAATGAGGGCCGGAGTGGGACTCGCTGACTATTAAAATAATATAATTAAATCCTCAGTAGCCATATCTGCTATAATGTTCTCTGCAGCCTTGAAAATTCATTTTTTTTTTTCTAATATATCATTTCCAATTCAGTGCAAATACAGTAGCCTAAACAATTATGATTTTGCCATAATTGTGCAACCCTATATTTTAATATTATTTAAGTAAACTTGTTAAAAAACTACTAAAAGGGAACAAATGTGTTTTCCCCTATATTTCTATAAAAAAATGTAGGTCTTGTAAATACGTATGGGGTTGCAATAGTTTGGAACCTACTGATATACAAAACTGGCTAATATGTCCTGACTGGAGCTGTGCGCGTCTGCGAAAAAAAAAAAAACGAAATAGGCGTCAGCTCATTTAATGTCATTGTGCTTTCAGTTAACCTGTTTAGAACTAGAAGTGTTCGCCCTGCCCTCGACTTTAGGCCGTGCGTTCAAGTTCATATACAGCGTGCAGACAGCGTGCCCGAGCGCGAGGGGGAAAAGTCCGCGGGAGAAACTCAACAGCTTTAATGTACAAAAACCTTACGACAAACGAGAAACGTTCTAACGGAAGCCTTCAGTCAAGCAGGATTAAAAAGAGGATGAGAAACGTGCAAAATATACAATGTACAGTATATGCAGTTATGTCATTAATAACTACTGCTTTTAAAAGGACTTTTAAGTTATTGTTTTTGTTTCATTTTCAAAGTTTGATACATTGTGCATAATGACATACTTGGAAAAAGGGATAATTCAACAATAATTTATAATTGTATATCTTTTATTAATTTTATGAAATACATCAACTATATTTCAATGCACATTTAGGCCCTGAACAAAAAACAACTCGCGAGGGGAGGACTAGGGATTAACCCTTAATTAACTTTAAGGAATTAACTTTAGTGTTTAGAATTCAGTTAAAAACCAAAAAAAGAATTCTGTGTGCTTTTTGTTTAAAGTGCTTGTTTTTATTTAATGTATTTATTTATTCACTGGTGGTAGGGTTGGGGGACAATGAAGGGGAGGGGGGGAATAATTTGATGTAACGGGTGGAATAATTTTAACATGTCACCTGCAGTCCGGGTGAGGGTGGATTGCAGACTGCGGGTCTAAAAGCCAAGACTGTTTTGACTCGATTTGAGTGCCTAGCTCGATTTGAGTGTCTAGCTGGGTATGCGGTTTTATCTACTTCGTTTTTCTTATTTTACACTGTAAAAAATGTTTTGTGGCTTAGTAAATTTAACTAAATAAAATTAGTCAATTATATAAAAAATAGGTTAAAAGAAAAACTATTTTTGAGTAGAAAATAATGCAAAAATGTGAGTAATTCTAGATTAACACATCATTTAGTTAATTCCTAAATTTTATCATGTAAAATTTGTGAGAAGGAAATTAAATAATTATAAAAAAATAATAGGCTGTATTAACTTAAAAATATAGTGCATCATTTTTGCATCCACTTTTTAAAGTAAATTTTACATGGAATTTTTAGTAGGCCTAATTGCTTCTCCATGTAAAACTTACTTAAACATTGCAATTGCTTAAATTGCAAAGGCTTAAATTCAATGTAAAACTTACTTTTAAAAAGTGTATGTAAAAATGATGCACTGTATTTTTTTTTTAGTAAATCCAGCGTATAATTTTTTTCATATTATTTTTATCAGTGTACTTAGTTTGTTTAAAACGGTCATATTTGTTATTAAAAATCATCAATATATGCTACGTAATAATAGCAAAAGAACTTATTTATTTTTCACTAAAATAGGAAAGTTTCTTCATGCCACAGTCATAATTTTGGATAAATGCAGAATATGCGTGCCTATTCTACTTTTTGTAAAAAGCAAAAAGGATTAAGTGAAAATAATGATTCGATACTTGATAAATGGGTGACTTGTTCATTATTGTAGTATCAAGAAATGCATTAGATTTTTTAAAAACAAAGCCCGCCTTTTAATCTTTCTGACTAGAGCTGTGCGCCAGGCAAATTCCAAACGAGCAGGGCTGGGTTTCCCAAAAGCATCGCTAAGTAGATCGTAAAAACAATCTTAAAATTCATCTTAGAATTATGGGCCGTTTCCCAAAAGCTTTGTAGCTTAAGTAGCACTCGAAAATCATCGTAGATCTACGAGTGCTCTGGAGTAATCGTTAATTTATAAGTGCATCGTAAGACAGCAGTGTTACAAGGTCACCTGCAGGACAACCAGCAAATTGCACTCCTGCAATAACGATAATGTAATGTTTTAAATGTAGGCTATATTTATTTATTGGGTTTTTTTTCTTTGTTTCTTTGTTTAAATTACTTTAATATAATATATTTAAAATTCAAACGAGAAATGAAATTTAAATGACTAAACATAAATTAATTAAGAAGGAAAACGTATTTGGTACAATTTTGGTAAAAGTTGGTACTAGCAAATTGATAAATGGTTCCTACCAATTGCTGCTATAATTCATCTAGGCTACAGTAAAAAAATATTTTTTTGAAGGGTATGGCATCTGATTAAAGAAACCAAATAAATATTTACGGTACAATGCAATAATCCTTAATAATAAATAAACATAGATAATAAACAAAAAATAAAAATAAAAATCTAAACTATATTATAAAATGCAGAAGGCATTGCGCAGTGGGACGAGTCCTAACTAAATATGAAAAAAGAATATTTCATGATGCACAAATTATTAAAACATTTAATAAGTCATTGAAAAATAATTAATAATATTTTAAAAAATATTAGTGCACATCGGCTGAAGATCATTAGCCTAAACAAGCTTCTGCTACAATTACGAGTCATTCAGTAAGTGACATTTCAGCACTTGACAAAGGGATAGCGACTCGTTAGTAGCACTTAAAACCCAGCTGCGAGCGATCGTTTTACCTTGTAGAAAGCACTCTTGAGTGCTAAGTTCAATCGTTATAGGAAAACCCAGGCCAGGACCATTTCCGACAATAAAATGCTCTGCAAAGTTAACTAAAACAACTGCAAAATTTACCTGTAGCCTACAACGGACTCGAAAGCTACAGAGAGTAATAGCTTTGAGCTGTTAAAAGCAGAACAGACCTTAAAGGAAGGATTGTAAATGGTGGATATAATATTAACATGTAATTTGCAGTCCGGATTAGGGTGGAATGGCACAGGCAGACTGCCGGTCTAAAAACCGAGACCGTTTTGACTTCATTCCGTACACGCTGACAGGCAGCTGCTTCTATAAACGGCTTGCGCTTGTTTGTCTCCATGCTCAGTCTGGAAACAGTTAAATGTTTCTAATAACAGCGCGATTTGTAAGTGCATTCCGGTCACGGTATGTATATCAAATGCATATGGTCAAATAGTTCAATTAGTGCTGCTGTCAAATAAGGCTCATGTTTTTGTTAATTACGGCAAGTTACATCCAATATTATCGTTGCACCCGCTTGCTTTATTTTAGCTGCGTCACCTTAGCAGCTCCACTCCATCCAGCTGGCTCGCTGGCGCTCGGCAAATGTTCGTTGAAGAGACACTGATGTTTTAAGGATAAAACCGCTTCATGCAGTGTTTTTAACGATTTAATGACCTCGGCTGAATTGTCAGGCACTGATAATAACTTAAACGAGGGGTTGTTCTAGTTCACGTTAATGCTACATATTTGCCATGCTATACATAAATGCTTTAATATGATTAATATAATATCGATAACGCGGTCTGGCCGCCTTTCAGCGCTGTAACACCGGCAACGGTAAATGGCAGTGAGCCCAGCTTTTATTTTGAAAAGAGCTTATTGAGGGGGCGTGGCATTACTTTGAAGCAATACCCCTGATTGGCTGACTACACGCGTGGATCGTAGTGACAAACTCTGCGGAAAGATAGTGCCAAAAAGATCTGTAGACTTGTGCAGAAGGATTCGTGAATGCCCTGTGATCTGCAAACACAGATTCAACACTTGCATGCTGAACTTTGCACAGAATGTGTAAGAATGTCTTTTTACAATGGTTGGAAAATACAAGTTAGACTGTGTTTGTTTGCAAATTGTGAGGAGGGCATTTGTAGATTTTTTTAATGGAAAACAGCGAAACAGTTGTGCCAAAATTCTGAAAACAAATGCAACACAATCTACAAACAAATAATGACCCTCATGCGCAGACAAATCACTTTGCATTCATTTAAATTCTGTTTGTCAAGTACAAGTCGATGATTTCTATTTGTGAATCATAAAGAGTATTTGTAAATCGCATTTTATATTTGTATGTCATGAAGAGTCTGTTCGTGGATTTTTATATATTTGTAGATCTCGTTTTACATTTGCGGATCATGAGGAGTTTGTTTGCAGATTTGGAACCTATTTGCAGATTTGTTTCGTGTTTACAAATTGTAGTCTCTTCATTTTCAACGATTATGGCATTATTTTGTCACCAAAGCGAAACAATAGTGTCAGAATTCTGAAAACAAATGTGACACAATCTACAAATAGAAAATGATATTCATCTGCAAAGAAGTCACTTTACATTCATTCAAATTCTGGTTTTCAAGTACAAGTCACTGATTTCTTTTTGTAAATCATGCTTTATATTTGTGGATCACAAAGACGATTCGTAGATCTTGTTTTACATTTGCGGATCACAAGGACTGTGTTTGTGGATTTTTAATCTATTTGTAGATTGCGTTTTGTGTTTACAAGTTGTAATATCTATTTGTGACTTTTACTCTGTCCATTTTCAATAATATTGGCCTAAAATTACCCCCATAAAATAGTAGTTAAATAGTAAATAGATGTGTTATGATGTCTGTGATTTGATTTTTAATTCTGTGTTTGCCAGAGAAATATAATGTACAGTGAAAGCTAAAACATCAGACTGATCCAGACACTGAAGAAATTGATGTGACTGTAATCTGGCCAAAATGATGTAAGTTTAATAATGAAATTATTAAATCAAAGAGGTTAAATAGTAAATATATGTGTTATGATGTATGTGACTTTGATTTTTTATTCTGTGTTTGACAGAGAAATATAATGACTTAAAGGGATAGTTCACACAAAAATGAAAATGCTGTCATCATTTACTCACTCTCATGTAGTTACAAACCCACATAAATGTCTTTGTTTTGATAAACATGAAGGAAGATATTTTGAGAAATGTTTGTAACCAAACCGTCTTTGAACCCCATTTACTTCCAAAGTAGGAAAAAATAATACCATGGAAGTAAAATGGGGTCCACGAACGGTTTGGTTACAAACATTTCTCAAAATATCTTTCTTTGTGTTCATCAGAACAAAGACATTTATAAAGGTTTGTAACAACATGAGAGTGAATAAATGATGACAGGATTTTCATTTTTGGGTGAACTATTCCTTTAACAGTGTAGCGATTCAGCGGGAGGAGGGGAATAAAGTTATTTGAAACACTATAAACCTCCGACCGAAATACTATGGGGATTCCCAAGGGAATCTTAGATTTTATTTCAAAAGGGAATATAATGAATAATTAACTGTAATTAACTATACAAGTTTATCAGGTTTTACCTGGCGTAGCAGAATTAATAATAACCAAGGCCGCCTTAATGCACGGGCTTACCTGGGCTGAAGCCCAGGGGCCTCCCAAGTTCAGGGGCCTCCCAAGTTCACGTTCATATTGTTTTGTAACTTGTCAGGTTATCTGTCAATCACTCTAACTGCACGTTACATGGCTGCTGATTGGTCCGTGGTAACTTAACGTGAAATAAAATATCAGACGGAACAGATTTTTCTATTCCGTGTAATGTAATTAAGTGCGCGTTGTCAACTTGGCATTCCTGCATGTTAGACTGAGTGTGACAGAGAAACGGGAAATAATCCACCAACAAATGAAAGAGTGATTTCTGAAATTTCATAATAAGCACTGAGGTGCAGGTCTCTCTCTCTTTCGCTGGCTCTCTCTGTGCTCGTGCAGCTGAGTCTCTGGCATGCAGAAGTCTCTCAGACTGTGCGCATGATACTGTGCCGCCAAATAAAGAAAGGAGTTCCCGCACATAATGCTGTTAGTTGTTATAAAGTTTAAGTTTACTCGCGTTTATATCAGTGACGCGTGCGCAGCTGGAGCGCTGTAGTTTGATGCGACGTTAGCTCACAGTACACACATCTGTTGGTTTAGAAAGATGACGAAACGGTAAATGTGCAAGTCAAAGCGCGACAAGACCATCTCAAATGATCATCCCCTGATCGCACCATTCATATTTATTATCTCCTTATCTAAAGATCTTATATACAGGTATGTTCCCTGTCTGTTTTGTGCATATTCATACGTGTTCGTTTTACATGCGTAGTATGCATAAATACTAAATACAAATCATACTATATCTTCAATAGCCTACAAAATAAATAACTGATTAAAAAACAAGATTCTGTTTATAAAGACTTATCTTTTGTTAACATTAATGCATTTTCAATTTAAAACTAACTTAAAATTCTTATATATTTAAAACTGTGCTGAGCATTTAGTTAGTGAGTGGCAATTTTCTGCAAATTTGTATATTCCAAAAACTATATAAACATCAAGCTTATAAACATATATACTCTCACACATTTTTGTTTTATTTTCAACACAAGTTGCTGTGTATGGTTGTTAAATAAAGTGTCTTATGTTTATGCTCAAGTGGGCTCAGTGATATGTTAATAAACATATATGGATATTATGGTGTTTTCTGGGTCAAAGAGGGAAAACTCACTGTTTTATGTATTGAAAGAAACTAATGCATTATTTGATGTAGATTACCTAGATATTACACTTTTTTTTTTAATTAGACTATAAATTGAGGGTATGGGGGGCCTCCAAAACCTCTCAGCCCCAGGGCCTCACATTATGTTAAGGCGGCCCTGATAATAACAATTAATTAATATGTTCGTCCACCGAAGACATATATCCATAATCGTATATTAAAGTCTAAGAAATGTTAATTTCATGGCCTTTAAAATTAACCTTCTCACTGATATACAGTGCTACTCGCAGCTTGTAGCTGGATCAAAAGGCAGAAATAGTGACTTTAATTTCGTGAGCATTGAACACAGAAACAATTCAATTGTGAAAATGCAAAACCGGTTTATTAACTACAAAACGAAGTACACACAACGACTAACTAAACATACACATATACAATAACATAAAACATAGATGAGAAAGAAAAGACTGAAAAGCTAGAGAGAGTAAAAGATTGGCAATAGCACTATTGCTTAACATCTGCACAAACCATCGGAAAATCTCTAAGGATCGCCTTAATTTTCATAAGGGGTAAAGCTTAAACATCAGCGAGTAGAACAAGGTTAATACTTGCATTTGGCTCTTTGTGATGTAGTACGAAGTTTCTGGTGCGCGCGAGTGCGAGCAGAGAGAGAGAGAGAGAGAATCCAGGTGTGTTCGTAAGTCCGTTTGGTTGTTCCGTATGGCGGATTGTTCCGCGTAAATTGTCCGAACTCGAAGTGCAAAGTGCAAGCCAGGAAATTACTGTCCCGAAGAGTAGGACAGGGCTCAGAGAAAAGATGATGAATCCGAGGGACTCTGGGTGAGTCTCAGCGAGTTTCCAAACTGCGCTGACGGGTAACCTGAGTAACCGAGCGACTGAGCGCTCCTGAGTGATTGAGCTACTGAGCAATGATGGCTTGGACGATAGGCCGTTTTGACCTTTCACGCGCCCAGCCCATTTTAGGTGAATGACCAATGTGCGATGTGTTCGATCGCGCGGGAAACAAGCCTTTGTTCTTTCAGACATCACATTTGCGTAATTGCCAAATGATAAAAGTTTGTTTCCATAACTCTTCAAATCGATATTAAATGACATTGATGCGGCTTATGGTAATATGATACATAGAATGATTAGGAAATAAAGAGTGGATTAATTTGATACTAGACAAGACATGGGTTTAAGATCACGTTGAATAATAATTTCATACCTAAGATATGAACCATGCTACAGTGAACAAAATCTAACTAAAGTGTTAACACACAGTTACATCACACATACATGCAGGGCCGGTTTTTGCTATGGGCAATGTGGGCGAACGCCCAGGGCGCAATCTATGTGAGGGCGCACGAGCGCATTAAAAAAAAACAGCGTTTTTTTAGACTAACGCTCATTTCCATGTCAAGTTAGTGCTGAGAGTCATATACACAGGTTGTGTGTGTGTCAGAAAAGGCACAGGAGAAAGGGGTGGGCCAACTTGCGACTGCAAATCGCTCGCTCGCCTTATAGGGGGCGAGCGAGGGATAGACTGATCCCAGGCCAGAGGCCACACAACACAAACTGCTGCGTCTGCTTCCAAATAAATTGTATTTTTCATTCCTAAAATGAACATAGACCCATATACCTACGAACATGTTATCAATTGGATTTTGTGAAAAAAAATCTGTAGAGTCATCTATGTGACTCACGTCACGTGACACCGGTTGATTGACGGGCGAACGGACGTTGTTGTTGGCAAAATGTAATGCAAAGTTAATGATGTCGAGTCTTCATCATCATCATGCCATCGAATTAAAAGACCAAAGAAGCCATAAGTTGCCCAGATCAGAAAAAGAAGAAAAGAAGATGAGGAAAAATTATAAAGATAAAGGTATGCCGATTTCTATAAGTGACGACGTAGGAAATGGGCTAACGTTATTTATATTAGCCTCGCCCTCTTGCTAATATGTTGCTATTAGCCACAGAACACGACTGTTTTTTTGGTTTTAGTTTTGCTGAACTAGCAACTATTAGAATTGAGGCACCATGTCATGCAACTAAATTCACCCATAGGCAACACACAGTCTAGTTTGTGTTTGCAACACAACAAGTGCAAACTCACACAGACCTCCTGACTGTGTCCTTTTTTATTGCTATATACGCTATATGTGAACTTAAATAACTTCTAATATAAATTGACATGCCATTTTGTAAGCTACACAGTGATATAACTTTATAATTAATTTGTAGTGTATGCTTAGCATTTGTTAACATCCTATAAACTTATAAAATATGTGTTATGGTCATTTTAATTGGGTAACTGATGCATGTGTGATGTAAGTGTATCTAACTTACATATTGTATCTTAATTGTAAATTCAGGGGCACTTCTGAAATATTTTGGAGTTAGAGCACCCACTGGCAAAAATGTCAGTCAGATACTTCCACAGCAGCCATGGCCAACAGACATGGTTGTGTAGTCTGATGAGGAGTGTGTGTGTGTTTATATACTGTATTACATTTATTTATCTTGTTTTTCTCTGTTCTTGTTACCTTTTTGTATTTAAGATAATATATAATAAAATAATACATGTTGGTGGCGGGATTTGGGGGTAATTTTTTTTCTGGGGGCGGTGAAGGGATGGTTCGCCCAGGGCGTAAATCTAGCCAGGACCGCCACTGCATACATGATTCATGCAGTAAAGGGATATAAAATATATATACATTTAAACAGCTCATTGTGATCTTTAAATGTGGTTTCATCAGAGACATATAGTCCGTGCCCCCCCTGCTGTGTCTCTGGTGTTGGACTTTAAGGCGTCCATTACATGTTCATAATTTAGAGGAAAGGCACAAGATACAAATATCTAAGTTCAAATATTTATTGATCAGATATGAAAAAGTTTAACAGCGCGCTGGGTCGTCTCAAGTGGCGAACAACCAGCTCAGGAAGTAACATGCATATTTATAAAATATGTGACGTCGATCTTCTTCTGAGAATCTCCACCCACAAAGGCTGCTCTTCCTCGTGAATCTGACTCCCTTACCACACCCAATTTCAGCCTGCAGGAGAAGATGGACACACAGACAAAGAAAAAACAAACTGTTCTCCGCTCATCCCTGGGAGCCCTGCAGTTCCTCCCTAGTACTCCTCCACTTCACATATGGTTGACTTCACATAGCATGTTATAATGCTTTCTTAAAAACAAATCATTAATAAAACATTCATTTATTCATAAAAAACATAAGCTGTAAGATAAAAGTGATTATTATGTAAAACACATTTCAATATCATGACATCATTTCATTATTCGTAAAATTGGTTATATGAATAAGGCACACATTAACTTCTTTAGATAGATAAACACATATTAAATCTTTTACTGCAATACTACTTCTAAGTAAACACTTTAATCATTACTAAAAACCATCTGTTAGGGAAGAAAACACACACACACACACACACACACACACACACACACACACACACACAAAGAACAAGCACAGGAGATTCTGTTCTTCAAGGTTGAGCTGCCATGCCCCCATTAAGTTATTCTGTATGCAACCTTCATTTCATTGGTTAATACAAATTTATCAAAGACAACATCTTATATTTATTACATCAATTATTCAATGATTAATACTGATTAAGTAAGAAATACATTGCATATTTTATCCTGTGAATATTAAAACATTGGTTAATAACATGGTTGCCTGTTTACTTTTCCCCCTCAGGCCTCTTTTATCTTGATCATCTCCAGGTGTAAATTCCTCGCTAATCCTCTTGCAGCTTGTTACACACACACAAAAGCTGGTAACTTTCCACTCTCAAACACAAACACCTCATTTCTACATAATAGCTCAGTGCATATATGAAACACACAATGTTTATAGAATAAAATGATTAATTAAAGAAATATAAAATGGAACAAAATCAATTTCCACAGTCCTTATTTGGACATCTTTGTAACTTTAACACTTTTAGCAATCAACATGAAATGTAGGCAGTAAATATGTTAAACATAATTATTCAACAACACAACAGTACTCCATTGTTCATGAATTGGTTAAATGCATTCATTAGTTAAACATACTAATTTTCACTTTCTCTAAATATAACATAGTTATAAAGCAAACAACTTGTTTATTGAAACCATCTGTTCTGCGTGTTTTCCCTTCAGGGCTTTGTTATCAGCGTTTGCTGATTTCTCCCCCAACCGAAATAGGGGTGGGAATCGCTTGGACCCTCATGAATCGATTCAGAATCGATTCTTAGTGTCCCGATTCGATTCCGAATCGATTCTTGATGTACTAATTTGCATATCTGTGACGTCATTACGTCACATTTGCTCTCAAAGCCAGGTGAATGTTTGCGCTTTTGCTTAGTCTGAACTGTCACATACTGTACTTTAATGCAACTAAGGGATAAATAATGTCATTCTTATATACATATATGTCCTGTTTCTGTTGTAAGACCAATTAAACCCAGTAAAAATAGTAATTAACCGTGACATATTAATTCTATATGTTAACTGGCATTAACTTCCACAAACTGACTAATGTTAAGCGTCTAATCATCATCATTATACACTTGGCAGTATTACTGTATTTATATAATCCAGCACACCCAGCGACTGAATAACAAACTATGTGCATATTTTTACGGAAGTATATTCATGTTATATTTAAACAGTCAGCGGATGGTTTAGGGCAGGGGTGTCCAATACGTCGATCGCAAAGGCAATGCCGGTAGATCGCACATAATTTAACTGCTGCTCCACGCGCGAAATTGTCATTATGGTCTTAAAGAGTAATTGTGAAACACGCAGGTCTTTTTGAGTTGCTGCGCCTTTCTTCTCAAATGTGTTTTGCCAGGCCACTGCAGCTCAGTCGTCTTTAACTTCTAAAATTCACAAGGAAGCGCATTATTTCCTCACGCAGGAGTGATCCACACGCACGCCATGGTGTGTGTGTGAGCGAGCAAACGAGAGAGAGAGAGGCAGCGTAGCACTGATTTGTATCCTTCTGATACTGTTGTAATATTCACTAAACCGCATCTCCGCTATTTTAAGGAGTACTCGACATGTACTCAAGGATTTTTTTTAAAACTCCTCAAAAATAATAGAGTAATGGTGACAGCCTTAAATTCAATGTAGAGATATATGCAGTATAATCCTACAAGCATTTAAAGTGTTCTTTCTCTTCTGCTCTTGTAAGCTCCGCTATGCGCTCGTGCAGTGCGCTCTCTCTTAAGTTGTCCATGTGCATCACCGCTCCCCCAGTTGAGTTCTGCCTTTTGGTTCTGATAACGTGACATTATTTTGTAAACTAACATTTAAGAATCGATTCTTGACATTTGTGAATCGATTCAGAATCGGCCCACGTCCGAATCGCGATTCATCTAAGAATCGATTTTTTTCCCACCCCTAAACCGAAACCACAGCCTCTCAACTTTACACACAGACAGCTTTCTTGTACTCAGCACAGGAACCATTATTGTAATAATACACATTAATTAAGATTATAAACAGCACGATTAGTAAAACAAAATCAAATCCCACACTGGCGACTGTGGACTCTGGTGGAATTCCTTTGAACCTCCTTTGAAGACTGCATTTGTTTTAATTGTTGCCCATTTTACACCCCTGATAGGTGGTAGATATCTGGGTGATTGTGTTATCAGGACACAGGGTTATCTAAAGTCACAATTTTAGGGCTGTTTACGATCCAGACGCCAAATGGCCTCAATCTGACTCCGAGCCATTTGCTACAACAGTGAAAGCTAAAACATCAGACTGATCCAGACACTGAAGACATTGATTTGACTGCAATTTATGTGATATATATTATATTTTTTATTCTGTGTTTGATAGACAACTATAATGAAGTAACCTACTATAATAAAGCTGCAGAACGACACGGAGACTCTGAGGACATCAACACAGAAAATGAAGTGAGATTCTGTACATTTATGAAGTTCTTTGATCATATGTGTTGTTGTATCTTTGTACAGTTTAATGTAAACTTTCTAAAATGTACAAGTTTAATTATATGTAATTTGATTTGACGTAAATGTGTATTAGTATTATGCCAAATACTTATATGTACTTTTATATTTCCAAAGGGCTCCAAAGAGATGTCTGTCCAGATAAGGGTGCATCAACGTTACCTTTGCTGACAAGTACAGTATATGCTTTACAATGTAAAACCTAACAGTTAACTTAAGTCAAACCATTTAAGGAAACAGGTTGCTTTAAACCATTTAAGTTTTAAAACACATACATTTGAGTACTGTGAACATCACAAGTGGATGACATTAATGCCAGGTGTAAACGGTGTTCAAAACGCTTCGAGCTCATCTACTTTTGACCACTTTCGACCACATTCAGAGGTAGTCGAAACCCAAGACATAATTCCAAAACAAAGCTCTGCAATTGAATCTACATTGCAAAAATCACTTTCTAACTTAGTATTTTTATCTTGTTTTCAGTAGAAAAACTAAAAATTCTTAAATCAAGATGTATTTTCTTGATGAGCAAAATTACCTAAGAAAAATGTCTAGTTTTTAGACAAAAATATACAATTTAAGTAGATTTGTGCCTAAAACAAGCAAAACTATCTGACAATGGGGTCAGAAAATTTAGCTTGAATTAAGTTTTTAAGAAAAAAGAAAAACTTATTTTATGGTTTCTTTTCTCACACCATTGGCAGATATTTTTGCTTGTTTTAAGCATTCAAATTCACAAATGTATTATTATTATTTTTATATATATAAAAACTAGACTTATTTCCTTAAGTCATTTTGTTAATCAAGAAAAAGCATTTCAATTGAAATAATATTTCTACTAAAAACAAGACAAAAATACTAAGTAAGAGTCATTTGTTGCAGTGTAGGAGTGATTTCTTAAAGCAAGATCAATAGTTGTTGTTCATTTTATTTAGATATTTACTACATTACAGTGGCGGCTGGTAACTTTTTTTTTTGTGAGCAATCGATGTGAAGTTCACAATTTCAAAATGTGTTCTGCGTGTCGAGTGCGTGTATGTGCATCACGTGTTTTGACTAAACACGTGATGCACATGGTTTACATGAAGCAACAAACACATTTTTAAAACACCAGCAACACACAACACTCAACACTCAACACTTATTTTGAATTTGCCCCCTCTGATGAGCAGTCATGAGCCGCCACTGCTACATTACATGTACTGCTTTGAATGTAGTTTCATTGTTGCTTTTATTTTGTTTTATTTTACTCTAATATTGCTAATATTTGTATATTTATGAGTTTAAATAGTATTGTTTATGTATGCAACTTTTAATATTTGTGTATAATATTATTTTGTGATTGTGACAATTGTGGATTGTTCTGTTTTTATTAAATAAACATTTCAAACTCAATTCAAGTTTTTATTTTTTTAAGGGTTTTGGAGGTGTATAGTAGGATATAGTGTGGGGGGGTTGTAGTCTATCTGCATAGCAGGCAAATAACCAATCAAGTCACTAAGCTATGAGGGCTTGGGTTGGGCTTAATACAAAGTGTAACCAATCAAATCATCTCAACTGGAAAGTTTCAAAGTTGTGTCCCAATAGTTGTCAGAGTTTTGGGAGGGGGTTTTAAAAGCAACCAATCAGTGTTGAGATTAAACACCAATGGGGACACTAGAATTGTGCAAAGGTGTGAAATCCCAGTACCTCTGTAGGTGTGAAAATGTCCCTTGACAAAATCTTCAATGGAATTATTTGCCATGGCAACAAATGGCTGCATATACCACAGGAATATCCCTTCAGCAAGATACATCCGAATTGGTATCATTACGGGAGTTTCCTAACTTGGTGGAATTAGTAGTTTACCCTCAGTGGAACTAGTAGATACATCCGAAAATCAGTGGTGTTTACAGGAGTTTCCTAGTACAGATACACCTCTTTTCATGCAGTGATATGAGTAATTAAATTGTACTTTTAAGTTTTATTTTACTTTTAAGTTAAATTAGATGCTGTTGTCCGTACATTTATATTATTAATCCAGGAATTCTTTAATCAGTTGTGTTTTACTCTTAGGCCTTGCATTTTAATACTAGACTCCAAGCCTGCACAAGTGAGTGATAGCATGGAGGTTTTTCAAAATATTCGAAGGTTGGTTCTGTTGTATATCGGCCCAAATGTGATTGCAGTATGTACTGTAATAGCATTTGACTCATACAAAGTCATAAATTTGTTAAAAAAAAAGAGTAAACCTAATTTGGGGATGAACTACATTTTATTGTATAATAGTAAACATTCAGTAGTTTAGTAAAATCAGGACAAGATTTGCTTTAACTCAAAGTTTAAAAAATGTGCCTGTCATATTGGTTGTGGATTTATTAATGGTTCCCTTTCGAGGGAACTCGCGCTGCGTCGCCATAGAGACGCTTTGGGAACGCCTTCAGGTGTGAATGTGTATATCAAATCCAACCAATGGTGGGGCGTGACATCACCGGCGGGGTGACGCAGGAGCCTGAAAGCATAAAAGGCGACGTACAACCACGCCCACACTATCTCAGACGGCTATCTGTGTGTGTGTGTGTGTGTGTGTGTCAAAGAGTGTCTGAATAGCTTAAAAACTGTGTGACTGAATAGTTTAACTGTGTGGCTGATAATGAAGGAAAATAAGAAATCAGAAAGTTTAGGAGCTGAGCACGCTCACGCCGCTCTTGAGGGAGCGGTGTGACGTGTGTTCATTATCATAACTTACCTTTCAAAATGCTCCGTTGTTCCTCCTCTGGGTGTGGAAGCCTGCACTGCAGTCACTTCCCCTCATTGAGAGGGACGTGATCTCGTGTAATCTTCCCCCGAGGGGGTTGATGTATTCGAGTACAGGGTGGTGAGGACTCATAGCTATCCTCCCTCCGCAATGTAATGATTTAATCAAGCTCAGTATACGAGCTGCATGTGTCGAAGTTTAATCCGAATGGCCGGAAGAGCGTCCGCAAGTTAAGTTGCCAGAGCACTTCCAAAATGCTTAAACTCAGCCACACACCACTCGGGCTGTGTGTCGTTGTTTTGATGAGTCAAGACAATGATCGCGTTTCTCGCGGCTTAAGTCCTGCGTCCACTGAGGTGGTGTAACGTTAGTGTACTTTGACCGTGAAAGCTCTGCCTCGGGAGGGTTTGGAAGCACGCATTGCGGTCACTTCCAACCCGAACGGGAGCTCTATGCAATGTTTTACCTCTGAGGAGATGTATGTTGTAAACACAGCCCTTCTCTTCACCGACCGGTTCAGATCCGCGTCCGCTAAGGCGGTGTGCACTTATCATTGCTATCGGGAGGGATTCGGGAGCCCGCATGTCGGTTTCTCCCGCCCCGATCGATAGCCCGTGCTTTACTGTTTGACTGTGTCAGACGATGTTCGCGTGTCTTGCGGTTCAAGGCCCGCCTCGACCGGTCTATTAAATGAGAAGTTTATCGAGGTTGTTTCTCGTAACTGCTAGTTTTAATATGTATGAACCAGCATATATATATATATATATATATATATATATATATATATATATATATATATATATATATATATATATATATATATATATATATATATATAAAAAATATATATATAAAAAAGAAACTATATCATCCAGCAAATTAGATGAGAGTTTTCTTACAAAATGAGTTCAATCTCAACACCAGAGGCTTTCTTTCTTTCCTGATCTCCATTATTATGTAAGTCATGGAAAAGACCATCTGACCATGTTTACGCAAGCACTTCAGCTAGCTTTTAAACATAATAGGCTATATTTAGAGGATGTTTTTATGTTGCCATGAGTGGCTTCATCCCTAAAGCCTCCAATATTGTCAAATATATATATAAAGCCCTATCAGGGTATGCCCTCCTGGGGAGTGTGGGTTGTATCCGCCTTTTACGGGTCCCCACACTTCTCAGTACCCTCCTGTATTAACTGTGAACACTCTGCCTCTTGTAGTACAGAGCACAGTAAATCAGGTTCCCTTGGTAAAAAATATAATAGCATGGAAAAACATTCCAAACATATCTCAATGGGTGTTATGCACAGAAAATTAGGCTATGCCTAATTTTAGAGCAGGAATTGGAGTTCCTTTTATTCAAAGGCTACACGAAACTGTCACAAAATTATGGTTCATGATGTTGACAGTCACTCACATTTATCTCAAATCAGATCCGAGGACTGGTTTTTGTTAATGGATTTTTCCTGCTCACAGAATCTCAGGTTTGCCTTTGGGGCATGGCATACCAATATCAGCCTTCCCTTCGGCCTAGATCTATCCCTTCACACATTTACAAAATGTGTAAATGCTGCCCTGGCGTCATTACATCTTTAGGGCATTTGCATACTATTTATATTGATGATTGGC
Source organism: Paramisgurnus dabryanus (assembly GCF_030506205.2). Classification (NCBI taxonomy): domain Eukaryota; kingdom Metazoa; phylum Chordata; class Actinopteri; order Cypriniformes; family Cobitidae; genus Paramisgurnus; species Paramisgurnus dabryanus. The sequence goes on along the minus strand of NC_133345.1, from coordinate 4,504,727 downwards.
TAATATTAGCACAGTCAGCACAGATGGCAGCACAGCATCGAGATGTTGTGTTTGCACATCTAGATACCTAGCGTTGAGACTGAACACCAAGAAAAGTATGTTAGTCCCAACACAGGTGATCACATTTTGGGGATATTATGGAACTCTACGATGATGCAGGCACAGATGTCTCCTGCTCGTCTCATGTCCATTTTTCACATAAGTGAATGAGTTGAAGCTAGGTCAATCACACACCAAGTGATGGTTTTAAAATCAGGGTTTTTCCTCGAGGGGCAACCCTTTTTGCCTGTTCAGGGTTACGCGCACATGTCTTCGTACTCTAGAATATGTAAAGATTTCGGGTTTCTGTCTCAAAGCCCGAGGTGAGGTGTGGTCTGTCGCTGCATGACATTAATGACAGATGCATCTCTCTTAAGCTGCGGATCAGCTATTGAAGGCAAATAGGACAAAAATGTCCAATCAGCTAAAACGCCAGGAAAAGTGTGCTTCTCCAGTACAGAGGACCTCTTTTCTGGGTGTAGTATGGATTTCTACGATAGCAGGCACTGTTGTCCCCTGCTCGTATAGAATCCATCCTTTAACCATGGGGTTCCTTGAGGGGCAACCCGTTTCTCATGATCAAGGTCACACGCAGATGCTTTGTGCCTTAGTATTATGGAAGAAACAATGGTTCCTTCCGGCCAGTGTTGGCCGTTTTACCATGTTCAGGGTTACGCGCGCATGTCTTCGTGCCCTAAGAATATGGAAAAATGCTGGGTTTCTGTCTAAGGCCCGGAGTGAGGTGCAGACTGTTGTCGCATGACAATAATGACAGATGCATTTCTGTTAAGTTCAGGATCGGCTATGGAAAGCCAAAAGGACAAAAATATCCAATCAGCTAAACGCCAGGAAAATTGTGCTTCTCCAGTACAGAGGACCTCTTTTCTGGGCGTAGTATGGATTTCAATGACTGCAGGCACGGTTGTCTCCTGCTCGTATAGAATCCATCCTTTAACCATGGGGTTCCCTGAGGGGCAACCCGTTTTTGGCATAATCAAGGTCACACGCGAATGCTTTGTGCCTTAGTATTATGGCAGAAACTATGGTTCCTTTCTCAAAAAAGGCCAGTGTTGGCTTTTTAACATGTTCAGGGTTACGCGCATATGTCTTCGTGCCCTAAGAATATGGAAAAAATTTTGGGTATTTGTTTACAGGCCCCAAGTTAGGTGCGGTCTGTCGCCGCAAAACATTAATGACAGACGCATCCCTTTCTAGCTGTGATCAGTTATGGAAAGCCAAAAAGGACAAAAATGTCCCATCAAATAAACGCCAGGAAAAGTATGTTTCTCCAGCACAGAGGACCTCTTTTCTGGGCGTGGTATGGATTTCAATGACTGCAGGCACGGTTGTCTCCTGATCGTAAAGAATCCATCCTTTTAACCATGGGGTTCCCTGAGGGGCAACCCGTTTCTCATGATCAAGGTCACACGCAGATGCTTTGTGCCTTAGTATTATGGAAGAAACCATGGTTCCTTTCCCATGAAGGCCAATATCGGGGGCTCAAGGTCGTCACATCAGGCTTACGACGGATGCATCCCTCTAAGGCCGAAAGTGGCTATGGAAGACCATAAGGTCAAAATCTATGTAAGTCCACATGGAGCAGACGTTCTGCTGCGGCAGGCGTTGAGCTTGGGGAATGAAGACTCCACCCACATGTGGGGGAGCAAATTTGGCTCAGGTTCGGCCAAGCGAAAGCTGACCTGTTTGCAATTCAGGAGAATTCACATTGTACTTTTTGGTTTTCTCTTTTTCACCCAGTCCCACTCGGACTGGTTGCCATGACACAGGAAGGGTCTGATGGCCTCCTGTGTGTTTTTCCCCAATTGCTCAGCTCCCGGGAGTTCTGGAGAGGGTCCGGCAGCACAGGCGCAGCTGTTGCTTGTAGCCCCATGTTGGCTGACCCGAGTGTGGTTTTCGAACCTGGTCTCCCTCCTAGACGGCTCCCCATTTCAGGGGCCGATCTGGAGGGATCGGTAGTCTCAGGCAAGGGGCACTGTGTTTTACCCCTGCCTAGAGTTTTTGGGTCTGGCCTCTGAGGAGGACAGACTCATAGAAATGGGTCTCTCAACTGAGGTTGTGCAGACTATTTTGTTTCCAGAGCTCCCTCCACCAGGAAATTATACGCATTTGAAGAAAGACTTTAATTACGTGGTGCCAAGAGCACTTATATGACCCAGTTAACTGCCCCTTGGTACAGTTCTGGAGTTTTTATAAGAGCAGTTTGCAGCAGGGCTGCCTCCTTTGCCCATTAAGGCTTATGTGGCAGTTATATCTGTCTTTCATACCTTAGTGGTCGGTCCCTCATTAAGTAGAGACCATCTATTCATGCGTTTCCTGTGTGGCACTCGGAGGCTGAGGCCTGCGAGTCATTTTAGGATCCCTGCGTGGGATCTGTCTGTGGTCCTGGAGGACTTATCAGGGGCACCATTTGAGCCATTGATATAATTTCAGAAAGTTTCTTACTCTAGAAACTATATTTCTTCTAGCTATTACCTCCCTTAAGAGGGTAGGAGATTTAGAGGCTCTCTCAGTTTCGCCAACCTGTCTCGAGTTCGCTCCAGGCATGGTAAAGGTTTTTCTATACCCTAAATCGGGCTACGTTCCGAAGGTTTTGAGCAACATACCATGCCCCATAGTCTTGCAGGCGTTCTGCCCTCCACCATTTAAGGACGCGAGCCAAAGAAAGCTTAATTTACTCTGTCCAGTACGAGCACTGGACATGTATGTGCTCAGAACAGCGGAGTTCAGGAAAGCAGAGCAGTTATTTTTGTGCTTTGGTTCGGCCCGGAAAGGTTTCCCGGCCACAAAGCAAACTTTGAGTAAATGGATAGTCGAGGCTATCTCTTTTGCTTATGAAGCCTCTGTGCGGCCCTCTCCTTTAACCGTCAAAGCGCGTTCAAATAGAGGTATGGCAGCATCTAAAGCCCTGTGGGCAGGTGCCTCTGTCCAGGATGTCTGTGATGCGGCAGGCTGGTCCTCACCGCTCACTTTTGTACAGTTTTATAAGTTGGATCTCACTCCTACTCCTGGATCTTTGGTGCTTAGGTCTTAGTTGTGCTTTTTACACACAGACAGGCACTCGTAGTCTGGCGGATTGGGTATAGCGTTCCCAAAGCGTCTCTATGGCGACGCAGCGCGACTTCCCTCGAAAGGGAACGTCTCGGGTTACGTATGTAACCCTTGTTCCCTGAGAAGGGAACAAGACGCTGCGTCTCCTTTGCCATACTTCCTGAGTACCTGTAAGCCGTCTTCGGCAATATTTCAGATAGTGTGGGCGTGGTTGTACGTCGCCTTTTATGCTTTCCGGCTCCTGCGTCACCCCGCCGGTGACGTCACGCCCCACCATTGGTTGGATTTGATATACACATTCAGACGCACTCACACCTGAAGGCGTTCCCAAAGCGTCTCTATGGCGACGCAGCGTCTCGTTCCCTTCTCAGGGAACAAGGGTTACATACAGTCTTGTTCAAAATAATAGCAGTACAATGTAACTAACCAGAATAATCAAGGTTTTTAGTATATTTTTTATTGCTACGTGGCAAACAAGTTACCAGTAGGTTCAGTAGATTCTCAGAAAACAAACAAGACCCAGCATTCATGATATGCACGCTCTTAAGGCTGTGCAATTGGGCAATTAGTTGAAAGGGGTGTGTTCAAAAAAATAGCAGTGTCTACCTTTGACTGTACAAACTCAAAACTATTTTGTACAAACATTTTTTTTCTGGGATTTAGCAATCCTGTGAATCACTAAACTAATATTTAGTTGTATGACCACAGTTTTTTAAAACTGCTTGACATCTGTGTGGCATGGAGTCAACCAACTTGTGGCACCTCTCAGCTGTTATTCCACTCCATGATTCATTCACATTTCTTGGTTTTGCTTCAGAAACAGCATTTTTGATATCACCCCACAAGTTCTCAATTGGATTAAGGTCTGGAGCTTGGGCTGGCCACTCCTTAACATTAATTTTGTTGGTTTGGAACCAAGACTTTGCCCGTTTACTAGTGTGTTTTGGGTCATTGTCTTGTTGAAACAACCATTTCAAGGGCATGTCCTCTTCAGCATAGGGCAACATGACCTCTTCAAGTATTTTAACATATGCAAACTGATCCATGATCCCTGGTATGCGATAAATAGGCCCAACACCATAGTAGGAGAAACATGCCCATATCATGCTCCATGCTTCACTGCCTTCACTGTGTACTGTGGCTTGAATTCAGAGTTTGGGGGTCGTCTCACAAACTGCCTGTGGCCCTTGGACCCAAAAAGAACAATTTTACTCTCATCAGTCCACAAAATGTTCCTCCATTTCTCTTTAGGCCAGTTGATGTGTTCTTTGGCAAATTGTAACCTCTTCTGCACATGCCTTTTTTTAACAGAGGGACTTTGCGGGGGATTCTTGAAAATAGATTAGCTTCACACAGACGTCTTCTAACTGTCACAGTACTTACAGGTAAATCCAGACTGTCTTTGATCATCCTGGAGGTGATCATTGGCTGAGCCTTTGCCATTCTGGTTATTCTTCTATCCATTTTGATGGTTGTCTTCCGTTTTCTTCCACGTCTCTCTGGTTTTGCTCTCCATTTTAAGGCATTGGAGATCATTTTAGCTGAACAGCCTATCATTTTTTGCACCTCTGTTTAGGTTTTCCCCTCTCCAATCAACTTTTTAATCAAAGTACGCTGTTCTTCTGAACAATGTCTTGAACGACCCATTTTCCTCAGCTTTCAAATGCATGTTCAACAAGTGTTGGCTTCATCCTTAAATAGGGGCCACCTGATTCACACCTGTTTCTTCACAAAATTGATGACCTCAGTGATTGAATGCCACACTGCTATTTTTTTGAACACACCCCTTTCAACTAATTGCCCAATTGCACAGCCTTAAGAGCGTGAAGATCATGAATGCTGGGTCTTGTTTGTTTTCTGAGAATCTACTGAACCTCCTGGTAACTTGTTTGCCACGTAGCAATAAAAAATATGCTAAAAACCTTGATTATTCTGGTTAGTCACATTGTACTGCTATTATTTTGAACAAGACTGTACGTAACCCGAGACGTTTTTCTTTCAGTTACTTAACAGGAATGTTGAAAAACAAACAAAAAAAGCCCCGGACATTTTCTGCAGCTTCTATGCCAGCCCTGAATGTACGGGTACCTGAACAGCAGGGAAACTGCTCTGAATGTGGCATATTTGTCTGTGCAGAGCACTTTCTGAATGTAAGTTCTAAACGTTTGTACTTTTACTATAAGAAAGTGTACCTGGGCCTTTAAGTTATATATTTACTAATATGGCGCCGTTGTGTTTGCAGGCCGTCAGTCCTCGAGACCTTTCTTTAGTTTACTTGTTTTATTGTGCTTTGTGACATTTTTTAGCCCTGGGATTTTCTACACTAGCTTTGCTTTAAGTAACAGTGTATTACCTTTATTAGCATATGATCGGCAAACTTTATTGAATATCAGACACCTGGTCGATGAACAATCTCTTACGCAATTCGGCGCGTGGAGTACTCCGCCGCCACTATTGGCGTCTGTACCTTGGCATCTGCGTCGCGAGTCTTGTCTGCCGGTTGGAAGAAAACGGTGGAGGCGAAGAGGAAAGAGAGGCGGTTTTGCAGTTAAAATCAAGCTTGCCCTGACGAAAAACGGGGATCACCACACCGTACGGAGTCTATATATGGGCAAAATGGAGCATTGCATCTTTATTAGACAACGCTCATTGGAACCATCATATGCGTGGAATACGCAGACTTTTCCAAATTTGGCGAGACTACAGCAAGTATACCGTCCGCCTCGCCTGCACTGCGGTGGTGTGAGATTGGGAAACATTAGACCATTGGCACGGGTATCGCAAACTAGCAACCCGAGCATGGATAAATTGAAGATTGCCTTGATCAACGCAAGGTCAGTGGGAAACAAGACTTTTTTATTAAATGATTTTTTAAATATGCATGGTTTGGATTTTATGTTTATTACGGAGACATGGATCACGAGTGGAGAAATGACGCCTTTCTCTGACCTTTTACCAAAGGAATGCAAGTTTCATAACACCCCACGTTTAACTGGGCGAGGAGGAGGATTGGCCGCTATTTTTAAAGAGAAGTTCAGTTGCAGACAAATAGTGACTGAAGTTTACGGGTCGTTTGAACTGCAATTATTGGTATTAGATCTAAACACTCCCATGGCAATAGCAGTCATATATAGACCACCAAAACATAACAAGGAGTTCCTAAATGACTTTGGCGATTTTATGGGAGGTGTGCTATCTAAATTTGATCGACTGCTTATCCTGGGTGATTTTAATATTCACGTCTGTTGTATGGAAAACTCTCTGGCAAAATATTTTATAAGTTTAATTGACTCTTTGGGCCTTAATCAAGCTGTCAATCAACCAACTCATATACATGGTCATACATTGGACCTGGTTTTATCATACGGTTTTACTATTGAGGACATGGAAGTAAGTGACTATATTCTCTCGGATCACAAACCTGTCCTGTTTTCTATTCCTGTTTTTGGTCATGTTAATAACCCAGTGAAACAAATTAAGTATGTTCGTAGGTTTTCACCTACAACGTGTACTGATTTTGTCACAATGTTCAATGAGGTTTATAATATGTCTGATAGTGTTCTCCAGGACATGGGAGTGGAGGAACACCTGCAACTGTTACACTTAAAATGTAAGGATGTGTTGGATGCAGTGGCTCCTTTGCAAAGTAAATGCTGCAAAAATAGGTCAAGACCCTTGGTTGAATGATGAAACACGACGTTGTAGTAAACATGCCGGCAGGCCGAAAGAAAATGGAAAAAGGATAAACTCCAAATTTCTTATGAAATTTTTAAGGACTCAATAAAAACATTCCAAAGAACTGTAAAATCGGCTAAATCTAGATATTTGGTAGAGATTATTGAGAAAAATTCCAACAACCCAAAAACTCTTTTTAATATTATAAATTCTGTAGCAAACCCTGTCGTTAAGACAAAGCTAGCTCCATCCTTAATTTTATGTGAAAATTTTCTTGATTATTTTATAAGTAAAACTGAGACAATTAGGGCTGATTTTGTACTCACAACTTATAAAACACCAGGAACTGTACTACACTCTGCAATTTTCGAACAATTTGATATGATCTCACTTCAGGGGTTACAGGAAGTTGTGAGTAAGTTGAAGCCCACTAGCTCAGTTGGTGATATGGTCCCGGCATGGTTTTTTAAAGAAATTTTTGAGGTGATTGGTCATAGTGTGTTGCAAATTATAAATAAAAGCCTCGACAGTGGGGTTTTTCCAGACATGTTAAAACAGGCTATTGTGCAGCCCTTATTAAAAAAAACTTACTTGGATATGACTGTCTTAGCTAACTTTAGGCCAGTCTCACATCTTTCATTTCTATCTAAAATTATTGAAAAGGTAGTCTTTCACCAACTTCAAAGCTACCTAGAGGAAAATAAGATTAGTGAGATCTACCAGTCCGGTTTTAAAAAACATCATTCAACTGAGACGGCCTTAGTTAAAGTTTTGAATGATCTATTGATGACTGTTGATGCTGGGAACTCTGCAGTGTTAATTTTATTAGATTTAACTGCTGCATTTGACACAATAGATCATTCAGTATTGCTCTCTCGTTTGAGGGATGATGTGGGAGTTCAGGGGAAGGCTCTGAATTGGTTTACATCCTACAGATGTGGCCTTTAAAAATGCGCGTTTTCTCCCGCGGCATTCGCCAATTCGTCTCGCAGAGTCTCGCAGCATTCTGCAAGTGCTTTCGGGGGGGCTACTTTCCATTTTCCCTTAATGTGTTTCGCTTCACAGAATATCCACCAGGTGGCGCATAAAACATTGCATTGCGGTTGTTTCCAGAAGTTAATAAGGGCATTGCTGAATATTTTACATTGCTACTGTATTAAAACAGCAAAGTGATATGTCAACCCCTTCTTGCCAGCATAAAAAAAGACATGTTTTAAGGTTAAAAATGTTGTAAAAAATATAGTAGTATTCTTATATTTTAAGAATAACAATATGATACATTTATACTGCGCTAAAATGCTTTACATATGGAAAGAGGAATTCTTCTCAACCACCACCAATAAAGTTTACAAATTATTCTTTAGAAAAAAGGCGTTTAAACCCATGCGGGCTGTACAGTTGGCATATGATATCTTTTTATTTCGTTTTTACATATTTATATTTATAAAATCTTTAATAATAGGCTACCTTTCTTGCGCATATGCAGTCAGTGTTTCTACGTAATTCATAATTGTAAAAAATATTATTGTAAAATAGAATATCACTAAAATAATTTATTAAAGTAACTTAATAAAATGTCTTAATGTCACTTATGTGTTTTTTTTAGTTGGTCAAACCAAAATAATTGACGCGAACAGAGAAACTGTGCTTTTGCGGACGAAAAACATCTCCGAAATGTTGAGTTTATGAATATTTACAATATGTACTTTGTGAAATGTGTGTGTAAAATAATCAATTTTATAACTTGTGGCTGTAGAGACAAACATGCCGCATTGCCTTCCAGATATCTTACACGTTCGCATTCAACACTTTTCAAAACTTATTTATATTCAATCTAATTAATAATTATAAATTATGACATGAGAAAATTAGAAGTGTGCAAAAGAGCCAATTCAGATATTGTTAATTAAAGCTGTTTTATACACCTTTCTGCCTTGTTTAAATTAACAAGCATTTTATTTGCCACTGTCAACACGTTTTGTGATTGATTTAATGATTTATTACAGAAACTTATATGAAGCAAAGCTATTGTACTAAGCATCTTTATATATATAAATATATATATATATATGTTATAAATGTTGTAAAAAATATATTAGTATTATTAAGAATAACAATATGATACATTTATATTGCGCTAAAATGCGTTACATATGGAAAGAGGAATTATTCTCAACCACCACCAATAAAGTTTAAGCATTATTCTTTAGAAAAACGCCTCCGAAGTGTTGAGTTTATGAATATTTACACTTACAATATATAATTTGTTAAATGTGTGTTTAAAATAATAAATTTCATAACTGTAAAGACAAACACGCCGCATTGCATGATTTTATAAATACCGAGGTCCATATAAGAATTTTCCAGGGCATGCACCCCAGGAAAAAAAGCTTCTTATTTCCCTGCTCTACATATATGAATTTTAATACATCAGAAAACCAAAGAATCAAATACCTATAGATTTCAAACCATGTCAGTATGCAGAAGACTTGTGTTGGTCATTAGGAATACATTGTAATAATTATTTTACCATCCTGGGCACACTGCTGCACACTTTCTCTTCTTTTGTTATTTATTTAACTTTAATGACTTCAACAGGTACTGTTTATTAGGCTTTAAGACTGAATGCAATAAAATGTTCAAGCCAAAATATGAACATTTAAACTCCGTGCACGCGCGCTACGGGTGGATGAAGCGTTGTACCGCGCACGTGATGCATCGCGTTTTCAAGTTCAGTGCAACACAGGGAATCTAATCATTATACAGTTAAAAACATATCTTCAAGAATTAAAGGGTGGCGCTGAATGTTGTTAATAAACATGCTGAATAATGGAAAGTGAATTACTGGAGGGAGAGAAAGCAGCGCATTAAATTTGGACACCCAAGTGCTCAGCGGCATTAATGTTTCTTGTCCTGTCACCTTGACAGTCACTAAGGTTTCATATTTCTCGTCAATAAACTGCTGTATAGTCAGCGTTTGATTACTTACATCTCTCTTGCACTTCCACTAACTGCGCATCTGACCTCTGTGTTGCACCTCTGTCTGCCTGGTTTGATTTTATTGGTCATCTCGGTTTCATTTGGACTTTATCTTACTTAACCTGTTAGCCCTCATTCCATTTCCCGAACCCCCCCACAAAAACTGTCATAGCCAAACTAGATCGTAACACACAGAAACAACAAACCATGGCACAATCCCGCGGCCAAATGATGGTTGAACTCGCGTTAAAACGCAAAAAAACAAATTCTGGTAAGGAAGATAGCTAAATAATACCTCATGCTAAGGCAAATTACAGCTTTATAAGTAGTTAACATTGACTAGCCAGCTGCTAGCAAGTTTTGACCTACCTGTGCTCGTCCATTGAAGGCAATATCCTCTGACAATAATGATATAATCCGATTCAAGCGCATTGGTGTTTATTGATTCGAACATCTCTCCACTTTTTAGGCAGCTAATCAAATTGTATTGACAGGGGTTACTCCTTCAAAAGTTTGATAAGAGTCTGGTAAAGTTTTATTGTTAGGCAAAGATAGCGGAGCCCAGTCAAACTGACGAGCGCAGCCGGGCCAGCAGAAAGCACACTATGTGAAAAAGTACACTTCCATAATAAGTGCTCTTTCTCCACGAACTAATTTTGTAGGCTACTTACTATTAAAACATTTAGTTTAGTACTTCTTAAGCTAATCTTAAAAATATCTAAATTTACATAACTGTGCTACTTTGAGATGAAAATTAACTAAAATGTACATACTGTTAGTTACCACTTATAGTACATTTGAAACAATAATATCTTTGGGACAAACATGTTCTTCTATTTTTAAATTATGTTAATTTTTAACTACTGTTTTAAAGTAAACCTCGTCTAATGTAATTTTTTTAATAAATAAAAATTAATAAAGTGAGTTAAATACTCTCTTTGTGGTAAAAGGAGCATTTTTAGCATTCACAAACATAAATAAAACTATTACAGTTATTAAAAACAATCAAAATGTATTAAGAAGCATGAGAAAAACTTGAATGAACACATTTAGTTCGTAGATACTGCACTTTGCTTTTGCAATAGTGTTTTAGTTGTGTAAGGTCTTTCAAAGGCAGAGTGCAGTATCTGCATTTTGGGAGTCAAAGGTCACATCGGTGGTCATGTTTTTTATCTATAAAAAATTTCTTCCTAACAAGGCATTACATGAATGCATTACCACTAATCTACCTACAACATGTTTGGCTGGCTAGTGTAAAAACTTTAAAGCCATTTTTCTCAGTTTCAGTGTTTGCGTAGATACTGCACTTTTCTGATGTATTAAAATTCATATATGTAGAGCAGGGAAATAAGAAGCTTTTTTTCCAGGGCATGCACCCCAGGAAAAAAAGCTTCTTATTTCCCTGCTCTACATATATGAATTTTAATACATCAGAAAACCAAAGAATCAAATACCTATAGATTTCAAACCATGTCAGTATGCAGAAGACTTGTGTTGGTCATTAGGAATACATTGTAATAATTATTTTACCATCCTGGGCACACTGCTGCACACTTTCTCTTCTTTTGTTATTTATTTAACTTTAATGACTTCAACAGGTACTGTTTATTAGGCTTTAAGACTGAATGCAATAAAATGTTCAAGCCAAAATATGAACATTTAAACTCCGTGCACGCGCGCTACGGGTGGATGAAGCGTTGTACCGCGCACGTGATGCATCGCGTTTTCAAGTTCAGTGCAACACAGGGAATCTAATCATTATACAGTTAAAAACATATCTTCAAGAATTAAAGGGTGGCGCTGAATGTTGTTAATAAACATGCTGAATAATGGAAAGTGAATTACTGGAGGGAGAGAAAGCAGCGCATTAAATTTGGACACCCAAGTGCTCAGCGGCATTAATGTTTCTTGTCCTGTCACCTTGACAGTCACTAAGGTTTCATATTTCTCGTCAATAAACTGCTGTATAGTCAGCGTTTGATTACTTACATCTCTCTTGCACTTCCACTAACTGCGCATCTGACCTCTGTGTTGCACCTCTGTCTGCCTGGTTTGATTTTATTGGTCATCTCGGTTTCATTTGGACTTTATCTTACTTAACCTGTTAGCCCTCATTCCATTTCCCGAACCCCCCCACAAAAACTGTCATAGCCAAACTAAAATAGATACAGTTTATGAAGTCTTTGCACTAAAAGCATAAGTTTGGTCTCATTTGAAAGCAGACACTTGGAAGTTTATTAAGAGGTGAACATTACTGTCATCAGGGCTCTCAAGTCTCACGCTTTCACCGTGAGACTCACGCATTTCAGTCAGTTCACACGCTCACACGCCACACCTTGTATTTCTCACGCTGAAAAAATAAGAAAACTTTTCCCACTCTATACAATTAATGAACGAGGCACAGGAGAGAAGTTCTCTGCCGAGTTCATATCTGTCGAGCCGCGGACACGGTCACACTAGACATCCTGATATAATTGTCACCTACCAGCCAATCAGAAATCAGAATTTGTTGTTTCTGGGTAAATTTCGTGATCCTGCTGCAAGCACATTCGTTACTAGGCAACATAGATTCTCACGTCACACAGACGAAGTGGCAGTTGGAAGAGAAGAATCCGATGAAAGCGGTAGGTAACGCATTCTTTTTTATAGCAATTTGATTTTACGATTCTTGGATGACATCACAAAAATGTGATCAAAGATAATAAAAACTGTTGTTGGGAAATATAGCCGAGGTAAATTATTATTGATTAAAAAAATCGAACTGCTTTGCAATCAGAATTAGCTTTAACTTTAGGAAAGTACTAAACACTAGAGGCTACCTGAAACAATCCCAGGTGAAAAATATTATAGGAAATACTATAGTGTTTTTGAACCATACTAATACTGCCGTCCAAAGCGAAAGCGCTGTAACTACACACTTGGTCGAAATTGAGTTAAGGCTTGAAATGAGCTTTATGACATCTGTTCTGTCTTGTGACAAAGTCTCCTGGTTCAATTTTGTCCCGTTTCAGAGAAATGAGGGTGTCAAAATTGCAGTAACTACAAAATCCATGCTAATACCAAGGCAAACCGCAGTAAGTGATGTTACTGCGTTCTGGCTTTGTTTTTCCAGCTTTGATACCGCAGATACTGCGGTTTCCCCCGATCGTAACACACAGAAACAACAAACCATGGCACAATCCCGCGGCCAAATGATGGTTGAACTCGCGTTAAAACGCAAAAAAACAAATTCTGGTAAGGAAGATAGCTAAATAATACCTCATGCTAAGGCAAATTACAGCTTTATAAGTAGTTAACATTGACTAGCCAGCTGCTAGCAAGTTTTGACCTACCTGTGCTCGTCCATTGAAGGCAATATCCTCTGACAATAATGATATAATCCGATTCAAGCGCATTGGTGTTTGTTGATTCGAACATCTCTCCACTTTTTAGGCAGCTAATCAAATTGTATTGACAGGGGTTACTCCTTCAAAAGTTTGATAAGAGTCTGGTAAAGTTTTATTGTTAGGCAAAGATAGCGGAGCCCAGTCAAACTGACGAGCGCAGCCGGGCCAGCAGAAAGCACACTATGTGAAAAAGTACACTTCCATAATAAGTGCTCTTTCTCCACGAACTAATTTTGTAGGCTACTTACTATTAAAACATTTAGTTTAGTACTTCTTAAGCTAATCTTAAAAATATCTAAATTTACATAACTGTGCTACTTTGAGATGAAAATTAACTAAAATGTACATACTGTTAGTTACCACTTATAGTACATTTGAAACAATAATATCTTTGGGACAAACATGTTCTTCTATTTTTAAATTATGTTAATTTTTAACTACTGTTTTAAAGTAAACCTCGTCTAATGTAATTTTTTTAATAAATAAAAATTAATAAAGTGAGTTAAATACTCTCTTTGTGGTAAAAGGAGCATTTTTAGCATTCACAAACATAAATAAAACTATTACAGTTATTAAAAACAATCAAAATGTATTAAGAAGCATGAGAAAAACTTGAATGAACACATTTAGTTCGTAGATACTGCACTTTGCTTTTGCAATAGTGTTTTAGTTGTGTAAGGTCTTTCAAAGGCAGAGTGCAGTATCTGCATTTTGGGAGTCAAAGGTCACATCGGTGGTCATGTTTTTTATCTATAAAAAATTTCTTCCTAACAAGGCATTACATGAATGCATTACCACTAATCTACCTACAACATGTTTGGCTGGCTAGTGTAAAAACTTTAAAGCCATTTTTCTCAGTTTCAGTGTTTGCGTAGATACTGCACTTTTCTGATGTATTAAAATTCATATATGTAGAGCAGGGAAATAAGAAGCTTTTTTTCCAGGGCATGCACCCCAGGAAAAAAAGCTTCTTATTTCCCTGCTCTACATATATGAATTTTAATACATCAGAAAACCAAAGAATCAAATACCTATAGATTTCAAACCATGTCAGTATGCAGAAGACTTGTGTTGGTCATTAGGAATACATTGTAATAATTATTTTACCATCCTGGGCACACTGCTGCACACTTTCTCTTCTTTTGTTATTTATTTAACTTTAATGACTTCAACAGGTACTGTTTATTAGGCTTTAAGACTGAATGCAATAAAATGTTCAAGCCAAAATATGAACATTTAAACTCCGTGCACGCGCGCTACGGGTGGATGAAGCGTTGTACCGCGCACGTGATGCATCGCGTTTTCAAGTTCAGTGCAACACAGGGAATCTAATCATTATACAGTTAAAAACATATCTTCAAGAATTAAAGGGTGGCGCTGAATGTTGTTAATAAACATGCTGAATAATGGAAAGTGAATTACTGGAGGGAGAGAAAGCAGCGCATTAAATTTGGACACCCAAGTGCTCAGCGGCATTAATGTTTCTTGTCCTGTCACCTTGACAGTCACTAAGGTTTCATATTTCTCGTCAATAAACTGCTGTATAGTCAGCGTTTGATTACTTACATCTCTCTTGCACTTCCACTAACTGCGCATCTGACCTCTGTGTTGCACCTCTGTCTGCCTGGTTTGATTTTATTGGTCATCTCGGTTTCATTTGGACTTTATCTTACTTAACCTGTTAGCCCTCATTCCATTTCCCGAACCCCCCCACAAAAACTGTCATAGCCAAACTAAAATAGATACAGTTTATGAAGTCTTTGCACTAAAAGCATAAGTTTGGTCTCATTTGAAAGCAGACACTTGGAAGTTTATTAAGAGGTGAACATTACTGTCATCAGGGCTCTCAAGTCTCACGCTTTCACCGTGAGACTCACGCATTTCAGTCAGTTCACACGCTCACACGCCACACCTTGTATTTCTCACGCTGAAAAAATAAGAAAACTTTTCCCACTCTATACAATTAATGAACGAGGCACAGGAGAGAAGTTCTCTGCCGAGTTCATATCTGTCGAGCCGCGGACACGGTCACACTAGACATCCTGATATAATTGTCACCTACCAGCCAATCAGAAATCAGAATTTGTTGTTTCTGGGTAAATTTCGTGATCCTGCTGCAAGCACATTCGTTACTAGGCAACATAGATTCTCACGTCACACAGACGAAGTGGCAGTTGGAAGAGAAGAATCCGATGAAAGCGGTAGGTAACGCATTCTTTTTTATAGCAATTTGATTTTACGATTCTTGGATGACATCACAAAAATGTGATCAAAGATAATAAAAACTGTTGTTGGGAAATATAGCCGAGGTAAATTATTATTGATTAAAAAAATCGAACTGCTTTGCAATCAGAATTAGCTTTAACTTTAGGAAAGTACTAAACACTAGAGGCTACCTGAAACAATCCCAGGTGAAAAATATTATAGGAAATACTATAGTGTTTTTGAACCATACTAATACTGCCGTCCAAAGCGAAAGCGCTGTAACTACACACTTGGTCGAAATTGAGTTAAGGCTTGAAATGAGCTTTATGACATCTGTTCTGTCTTGTGACAAAGTCTCCTGGTTCAATTTTGTCCCGTTTCAGAGAAATGAGGGTGTCAAAATTGCAGTAACTACAAAATCCATGCTAATACCAAGGCAAACCGCAGTAAGTGATGTTACTGCGTTCTGGCTTTGTTTTTCCAGCTTTGATACCGCAGATACTGCGGTTTCCCCCGATCGTAACACACAGAAACAACAAACCATGGCACAATCCCGCGGCCAAATGATGGTTGAACTCGCGTTAAAACGCAAAAAAACAAATTCTGGTAAGGAAGATAGCTAAATAATACCTCATGCTAAGGCAAATTACAGCTTTATAAGTAGTTAACATTGACTAGCCAGCTGCTAGCAAGTTTTGACCTACCTGTGCTCGTCCATTGAAGGCAATATCCTCTGACAATAATGATATAATCCGATTCAAGCGCATTGGTGTTTGTTGATTCGAACATCTCTCCACTTTTTAGGCAGCTAATCAAATTGTATTGACAGGGGTTACTCCTTCAAAAGTTTGATAAGAGTCTGGTAAAGTTTTATTGTTAGGCAAAGATAGCGGAGCCCAGTCAAACTGACGAGCGCAGCCGGGCCAGCAGAAAGCACACTATGTGAAAAAGTACACTTCCATAATAAGTGCTCTTTCTCCACGAACTAATTTTGTAGGCTACTTACTATTAAAACATTTAGTTTAGTACTTCTTAAGCTAATCTTAAAAATATCTAAATTTACATAACTGTGCTACTTTGAGATGAAAATTAACTAAAATGTACATACTGTTAGTTACCACTTATAGTACATTTGAAACAATAATATCTTTGGGACAAACATGTTCTTCTATTTTTAAATTATGTTAATTTTTAACTACTGTTTTAAAGTAAACCTCGTCTAATGTAATTTTTTTAATAAATAA
The DNA here is from genome assembly GCF_030506205.2 of Paramisgurnus dabryanus. Lineage (NCBI taxonomy): Eukaryota > Metazoa > Chordata > Actinopteri > Cypriniformes > Cobitidae > Paramisgurnus > Paramisgurnus dabryanus. Next base: position 4,488,130 of record NC_133345.1, on the reverse strand, counting down.
AAATTAATAAAGTGAGTTAAATACTCTCTTTGTGGTAAAAGGAGCATTTTTAGCATTCACAAACATAAATAAAACTATTACAGTTATTAAAAACAATCAAAATGTATTAAGAAGCATGAGAAAAACTTGAATGAACACATTTAGTTCGTAGATACTGCACTTTGCTTTTGCAATAGTGTTTTAGTTGTGTAAGGTCTTTCAAAGGCAGAGTGCAGTATCTGCATTTTGGGAGTCAAAGGTCACATCGGTGGTCATGTTTTTTATCTATAAAAAATTTCTTCCTAACAAGGCATTACATGAATGCATTACCACTAATCTACCTACAACATGTTTGGCTGGCTAGTGTAAAAACTTTAAAGCCATTTTTCTCAGTTTCAGTGTTTGCGTAGATACTGCACTTAGGCTTTGGAGGGCAGAATAGTATAGTAAATTTTAGTATATTATAGTATTTACAACACTTTGTTAATGATTGCTACAGCATACTCTGTATTAACTATAGTAGTGAACTGATAAACTGTAATAAATACTCTAACGTTAGTATTCTTTAGTTTATACTACAGTAATCTGTAGTGTATATTCTAGTATATTATACCCTATAGTTGTAGACAATGTAGTACAGTATTGGATAAAGTAATACGTTTATATTACTATAGTTGTTATGTTATCACAGCAACTATAGAATTACCACAACAAATTAATTCAAGTACATTACTATAGTATGGGTCAAAAACACTATAGTATTTACTATAAATTACTATAGTATTTTTTTCACCTGGGAATGGAAAGGACAAGATATTTCATTTTCATTTATTTCATTATTTTCAAATTATACTTTATTCATACTCTTTTTAGCTATTCAGCTATACTCTGGCTTTTATTTTAGTAATGTTTATATCCTGCCAATGTATACATTAATCATTGCATTTAACTTTCTATTTGTGCTAATCAATTATAAACAATATATTAAATTTAACTGCTACCAAAAACCTGAGAGAATTGGTTGGGGCCGAGGGGTCGCTGCTGCAAATATTTAAGTGGCTCCTCCCCTAACAGATGAAATCTCACTCCAAACTTTTGATAAAACTTGAGAGCCCTGCTGTCATAATGAAAAAAGTTGTTATAGAGAGCTTAAATTATACTTTTTTATAAACTCCACCAAACATGTATGAAATATTGTTATGAAAATCTAAATGAAATTGGCCTTGGAGCAATCTAGAAATGCTCTGCAGTTAAAGCCACAGGTCTGACCATGTTCTGTTTTAAATCTGAAGATGATACCTCTAAAACTCTGTATTTTATGAAATGTTTTTTAGACCCATGTCATGTAAATTTATTTAGAGAAAACAGCAAAAATGCTAAGCTAATGTTTGTTTATTTATATCTCACAACATCCTTTCAGTTTATTGTCCTATTGCTCCGTGTTTTAAACAGACTCATTAAATAAGCATCCGGATGAGTCATTAACAACTTTTAATCCGGGATATGGCTAAATGTTTATTTTATTATTATTATTAATAATTGCTCATAATTTCTATTTAGTGTTTTATTTCCTCCTTTTGTCTCAATTCACTTTCTTTTTATTAAAGTCCTTTCTTACAAAAAGAAACTTACCTTAAAGAAGCTTTACCAGTAAAAATTATTCCTAGAAACACATATCTCATATCTCCAGACAGCAGATGTTTACAGAACAGCTAGTACGTTAGCTTAGCATACCATCAAAACACTACAAATAAAAGCATTTATAATAAAACTCACATTATAACATCAAAAGTCGAGTGCTTAAACAATCATGCGTGATCTGATGTGGCTTTGGATCATAAAATAAGACCGAAAATAAACAATTTTATGTTATTTATGCTGTTAGCTTAGCATAGCATTATAATATACAGTACTGTTATGAAAATAACAGACATAGCGTTAAAAATACAGACAAACCATATATAATCTTAATCGTGTTTATTGTCTCCATGGTTTTAAAACATCAAAACATCTTTATTTGCATGTTATTATAAAAACAGCGATCGCTCGTTGCAGGTCACTGTTCAAGTTCACGTCTGACTGACAGCTGCTGCTGAGCTATGACGTCTTGCTTTATGAAAGTTTTCATATAAGACTTTCAGACTTTAGCGCCCTCCGGCTTCACGTATGAATGAAACAAACTGAGTGTGAATGACTGCAGACTCAAACTTGCTCACATCGCCATTTTTGGAATAAAAATGGGTGAAATATTACCCCCACTGCAGAAATTTGAAGTAAACATATAAAATTGAAGTAATATTTCTCCAAATATGCATACTTTGAATTAAAATCCCCGATAGATGTTGTTTTATCGAGTGCTTTCATGACGATCACGGAGGAGTATTTTTATCAATGAGTGCGGCTGAGGGTTATATTTCAAATTAAAGGTATGTACCGTTTTTCATTTTCATAACGCCTGATAAAAATGAAGAAATTACTGTTACTAGGATTCTCAGATTAAAATAAAGGTCAAAAACTAAATCTTAAATCAAAACACTTTTTAATGATGTATAGTTGTTTAATGCAAGTACATTTAAACTAACAGTAATTTAAATTATGTAAATAAATAGCTCTTCAGTACATCCACGTCCTCGCGCAGGCTAACAGGTTAATAGACCCTTTAACAGTTTGTACACCATGATGACATGTCACCGTATGCGTGCGCATTTAGGCAACGGAGGTATGGCAAGAATCAGCAGTGAAGCAACCTACCCATTACACAAATGCACACGGCCGCGCTGCTCTCAGTGTGTCTGCATCTATGAAAAAAATGTGCACCACCTGCATGCAGAGAGCACGCGCGCTGCCTGCACGACATCCAATCACTGCAGTCCCATGTTGGTTTGGATGTTGGGACCGTACCAGTACAGCTCAGCAGTGGTGTAGTCTACTAGGAATTGTAAAGGATTTCCATATACCCGCTAAAATAGCGTGAGGATGCGTAACAGCATGGTTTTGTGACATTTCAAACTTTTAGTAATAGTGAAGCACTGACCATTAGCATGCTACACTTGCTACTTTAGCGGGTTGAAATGCATATACATATTAGGCTATATATTTGGTGTGTTTAACTTTATGCCGAACTGCGCGATCCGATCGGCATATGAAATTACTATAGCGGCGCGAAAGTGACTGGGGAGCAGAGTGGTGTGGCGCTACAAAAACCCACAGGCGAGTGACAGCAAAGTATTCCACGTGATAACTGGAATCGCTCTCGCGGTACTTTGACATCACCAAGAGATCTATACCAGTGGTGTAGTCTACATGATATGCAGGACTACGCCGTATACCCACTAGAAATAGCGCGAACAGCATGGTTTTGTGACATTTTTAAACTTTTAGTCATAATATACATGTGAAGCACTGACCATTAGCATGCTACACTTGCTACTTTAACGGGTTGGTTGAAATACATAATAGGCTATATACTTCCTGTCGAACTGCGCGATCCGATCGGCGTATTGATTTCTATGAAATCAAATTACTATAGTGACGCGAAAGTGAGTGGGAAGCAGACTGGTGTTGCGCCACAAGCGAGTGATAGCAAAGTACCGCGAGAGAGACTCCAGTTATCACATGGAGAAATCTGCTTTGAATCGCTCTCGCGGTACTTTGACATCACCAAGAGGTCTGCTTTACGCCAAATGAAGTCGAACCTGGAGTGTAGCTGCTCACGCGACACTGTAAACAAACAGTCCATGTGGAGAAGTGAACCAGTGAAGCAGTGCTGCAACATAAAATCCATAGAGTTTACAACGCACATGTGAGTAAACAACATTTAAATCATCAGTCCAGTTTATTACTTTATCTGGAGGTAAGGCTCAAAATGCAATAAAATAAGCCCGTGATTATATCCTGATGGTTTTTAGCTGCCTTCAGTTGCTCTGCATGTTTGCTTGTGCTTCACAGTGTTAAACTTCCCTTCTATGTGTTACTTTATATATCTACGTTCAATATGTATATGATCTTAAACTTCTGTGAGGAAATTCATGTCTGCGTTGATGTTCAGTTCAGACTTGCAAATATTAGGCTAGATGGTCTTGTAATAATAATTAAGTATAAGCCTATTTTCAGTTTTAGACAATGCTTATATTATATGCAAAAATAAGCTTTTATATCAATGACTATGCAAATAAGAGTTAATTCATGGTCATCTTAAATGTGTATTAATTAAAAACATTTACACCATTAAATAACACATGGTAATGTTATCAATAGTTGTCAGATAATAGCTATTGAAGGAGTGGATATTTTTTTCACCTTCAATGCATGTGTTTGCCACGAATTGAAGATTGTAAACAGTTAATTTAATTTTAATTAACAGTTAAGTAACTTTTGTCCCTGAGTTAGATGTTGATTAACACTAAACCAAGTCTAAAAATCAATCCAGTTTCCCCAGCTGTAAACCCATTGGCTGTTAAAGTCTTTTTTTTTCTTGTAATAAACTGACATGTTGATAACACATTCAGTTTATGTGTTCATGAGTACACTTTCAGAATGCTCTTAGTTACATGAAGATCCATACTGTATGCATCTGTGAGTGTTGTGGTGCTTATGAGGTGTCGCGCTGGGACGAGTGAGCATAAGCATGAGAGGGAAAAATCACAGTATACTCACTACAAAAATCTAGACTACACCACTGATCTATACCACTGCAGCTAAGTCACTACATTGACATGGCAGAAGGACAGAATGCCATTTTGTTCTGGGCACTCTTCCTTCACTCTTTCAAGTAGCCTTGGCAGTGCCTGCTTCTAGTGCTACAGTGGAGCGAGTTTTAAGCCAATGTGGCATCATGGCATATTTGATCTTTTGAAAATGCAATGCAGTATAGGGGCCTCCCTCCACCTGTCCACAGCATGCATTTTATTTCTGTGGTAAGAGGACTTGACATGACTCGAAACTAAAATGGTAGGACTTTGGACTCGACTTGAGACTTGTTGGCTTTGACTTTTGACTCGACTTGGGACTTGCCTCATCTTTGACTCAACTTGACTCGGGATTCGAGGGCAAAGACTTACTTGTGTCTTGCATAACAATGACTTTGTCCCACCTCTGCTTATAGACATCACATGCCGATTGGTCTGCGCGGCGCAGCAAGAAGCCACACAAGCGCTGAGTGTTGAGTCAAATTATAAGACTAGCATAAGAAAATGACAGAGGTCTGGTCAGGGAATTAACCCAACACAAAAGTGAAAATGATAGCAATGACTCTTTAGATAAGATATATAGACATGCACATCAGTGTTTTAGTGGAGAAAAGGACAATTTGATATCCAAAATAGTGTCCAACATAATACTTACTCTATCATTATACTCAAATAAGTAGGGCCTACATGCACTGCTATCAAACGTGATGTGTTTTTGGTTTTTGTTGTAATCTGGAACTTGGTGTATATCAAATGTGTTTGTTAAATGTCTCCACATGGAAACGGAATGCCATCCCCCCGCACAGTCCTGCAATGAGAACCAGAAAAACCGGTTTCTAACCATTTTATTTAAATGTGAATAGTGAGAGCACCCCCTCAGGAGCTGTAGCAGGGTTTTTGCGGGGTCTTTATAAGCTTAAGCCAGGACTTAGTTTACATAGGAAATATAACTAGTTTTAACAAACATGCCTCACTAAAAACATTATTTGTCTGCATTTTGAGGCAAAAAAGGGCATGGCCGTCCAGACCTCGGTAATTTTCTGACGCGTGTCTTATTTGACTCAATACTCAGCGCTCGTTTGACGACTTGCGGCGCCATGCAGCCCGATCGGACGGCATGTGACGTCTTAGCACCGCGAGACAGGAGGCCTACAGTATGCTTTTGAATAGATCTCGCGGTAGTGTGATGTCAAAGGCCAACGGGTTTGCGCTGCGCCCCATTAAGTAAGATAAAGTGAAAATTATTCCTAGATGACCAATAAAATCATACCAGGCAGACAGCAAAGGAGGAAGGATACCTCAGTTAGTGGAAGTAATAGGCTAAATTGGGCCGGAGCGCAGCTCCGCCTCCTCGGGTCCACAACACACCTTGCCGGAGCTCCGGTCCGTCTCCTTCAGCAACAGGGTTTGGCGCAAAGCGAATAATAACGTTTTCATTCATAGGCTTCAAACTCGTGCTTGCGGGGCACCCTCGACAAAAATCATTTTGAGAAAATCATGCTTCTCAGAGGTCCACTGTGTTTTTAATCCCGTCTGAATCGGCCATGTCTGTGTTTTTCTCTGACGACCTCTGTAATCTGTAAATTTCAGAGCATTTTACCTACTGTTTTTCGCCGAACTGAGAGGTCATCTGAGAAATGTAATCCCGTCCGGATGAAGACGTCTGTGTTTGCTCGCAATATGTTTTGAAAGCGCGTTTCTTTTCATGTTTTGGCAAACGTGATCTGCCGACAGGTCTCACTAACGCACGTATAGACTATTGTACTTAATTTATGAATCCCATTCATTCAGATAGCCTATGGATTTTTCCATTCGGCGGAATAAAATAATTAAATCAAGACGAGCTGAATATCATACACTGTTAAGACTGGACAAAACGGTTAGTTTTGTAGGTGTTTAGCTTGGGAGTTATACTCGGTTTAACAAAAATGGGAATAATAATACAACAGAATATTTGGAATTGGGGCAAGCAGAACATGAATTCACAAATCACAAAAAAATGTAAAATTAGATAAATTAGTTAATCAAATTGCGCAAATGCTCTCGGTCTCTTCAAGGTCTACGCGAATTAGAGGTTTGTTATAAGACTCCGTTATACATCACGTCTCTTCTAATTGCACAGAAAAAAATGAATCACATGATGCGCATTTAAGTCGGATTTTTATGGAGAATAGGCTTTGTGACCGTTTAACCCCACGTGGACCGAACAAGAAAACGTATCCTTTCATGGAGTCCGTGTATGACATCTCTTTTATTTAGTTTTACATATTTTTATTTATATGCATTTAATAATACCGTAAGATCACAATGTATACACTGTAAAAATGATTCAGTGGCTTTGTAAATGTAGGCTATCTAAAATTAATGATTAAAGTAACTTAATAAAATCTTTTAATGTCAGTTATGTGATTTTTTTTAGTTAGACAAACCAAAATTAATGACTAGAAATAGATATTTGGTTTAAAATGTACATATTTTATTTGATGTATACGCCTTAATAATTTAAGTATTTAATTTACAGATTATTTTAATCAATATATTTGATAATGTCAGAATTATATATTTAAGTTTTTAAACCTGTAATAATTGCTTTCTTCAAATTAATATTATTTATATATTATTAATAAGGATTACTTGTGTTTTATTCTGCCCTCAGGAGGACTGAGGCGCGCCACGGGAAGCCTTATACACGCAGGAGGTGGGCCGTGGACGAAGGAGCTCCGCCCGGCCCTTGCCCTGTACTCCTTGTTCCCCCAGAGAAGGCTTCTCCCCTTCAACGTCTTTGGCCCCGTAATACTCCCGCTGAGGGCGAGAAGCGAGACTTTTAGATTCCCATTCCCCAATTTGGTTTTAACGAATTTAAATAAAGTTGATTGTTTTAAAAGTACTTATCTCTTGTTGTTTGGTCATTGGGGTGCTTTTGGGACCTCCTCGAGGTGGAACGTGGGAAGGAGCGAGACACACCCAGTTGGTGGTCTGCTCCCTTCCGTGACACAGTCACTCTAACTTCATTGCTTATATATATGTACAATTTTGTTTAAATGAACTTAGTTTTTCAAATTACATTTTACATTTTACTACTCCTGGATGTTTCTTATGTTTGATTCAATTTATAATTTAGCTTTAGTATTTAGCCTTTTAAGATTTTTTCTATAACAACGTTTTACATTTTTTGCTCTGTGTGGAAACAATGGTCTTATCTTCCTTGTCAAATCCACATTAGCTTCTGGAAGTTTAGGTCCAGTTATGCAAGCATTTGTTACATTGTCATGCAAGTCTTGAATTTTGTGGCAAATGTCCTGAGGAATTGTTTGCCATTGCTTCAGTCTCCAGAATTTCATTTAAAGAGCACCTATTATGAGATACACGTTTTTAAACATCCTTTTGTGTGTAAGTGTGTATTAGTACATGCTAACGATATTCAAAAAGTACATACCTCAAAGGAAACGATGATGCTAGTTATCATCTCTAACGTTCGAGGACTACAAAAAACACTCGGATTGTAGGCAACAGTTTACTTCCTGGGATTAGTGACGTAGATAAGACCAACATTATCATAGTTTAGCCCTCTCTGCTTTGCTTGGGTACGCCCTCAAAGACGGGGGTGGGGAGCGCCGAGTCAAAAGAGAGCTAAAATGGCGGAGGTTGGGAGTCCCTGCTTTGACTCTGTTTGCAAACTCTTGTTTCATCGTTTAAGCGATTAAATCTCTCGAGTAGACGCTGTCTCTTTAGATGCAAGGGCAAAATAACACTTTATGGACTTTCACAGAGGACATCATGTTTAATACGGTTCCGGAAAAATCCAGTCAGAAGTTGTTCACGGAGTTTTCACAATAACTGCTTCTCATGAACCGAAGCTGGATTTGCGCGACGTCTCCTCCTGAAAGTTGGATTACTGTGCACTTCTGGATCACAGGCTGTAAGTATTCACGTTTATTATTTGCCTTTTACTGTACGTTACGTAACCGGTAACCGGAGATTAACATAATGTAGAGCTGTAGAGCTAAGCTTGCAAGCTAATTGTTTTGTGTTGTAATACTGTATTTCATAAACAGCGTACCATATTTACACACGTGTTTGTTGAATTATGCAGACTATCGTTTTTTTTATCGATGTTGGTTTAGACATGTTTACAAACTTGCTAAGTTACCAGCTAAACTGTTACCGGTAAAATTTGTTCTCATGATCAAACTCAAGAAACTCTTAAGTACAGATGATTTGTTTAAAGTTATATGTATTTTACTGTTGTATTTACTTGAAGCTTTCTTAGATTTTGAAACGAAGTAAACACGTAATGTGTGTTGCTAATGTTGGGCCATGTAATATGTAATACATTAACGTTTTAATGAATAGTCTAACGATTTATAGTCGTTGTACTCTATTGTTATAATATGTCTTTTTGACTGAATACATGTTTGTTTTATTTGTCTATATCCTAGATTCGCAGCTGGACACATCCTTCTACACTGTATGCAAACATGCAACATCATTACACACAGTACAAGGAGTCAGACTGGCATATGAGGAGCAAAGGTATGTAACACACATGATGTATTTAGCTAGTGAAACCACTACCAGTCTTAAATGTATAACTGATGATGACAAAGTTTTTTTTCTCTGCATAATCATAGGAACCCAGGCAGTAGCATCGTTTCACAATGTTTCCATCACCATCATCAGTGGATGCCTTTGCCGTCCGTAGCCTGAGATTTCAGATTTGGAGCAAAAAAAATTGAGTATTTAAGTATTTTAGTAACTTTGTTAAATAAAGTAGTATTTACTTTTACAATAAATTTATTGCTTGTTTATATTTGTACAGGTTGTACCTTGCAGCCATCCATTACAATGTCATCAAGCCGTAACAAAAGCAGGAGAGGGAAAGTACAAGGCTATGTTCCCAAAACACACAAGTGACATACTGTAAGCAGTAATGTTTTATTTCAAATACATTCATAATTAAAAACTTAATGTCACAGCTGGCTTTTACACAAAAGAGGGAGAACCCAAACGCAGACAAGATATATAAATAACTGAGGGTTTATTAAAGTAATAAACACAAAAAACCCACGAGGGGGTAAAACAGAAGATAAATTAACACAGTGATGGGACACGAAACACAGGAGCAAAACACTAAAACCAAAATATAAGTCAGGAACACGGAATACATGAACACACTGACTTAGACACTTTAGACAACGAACGCGCACACGACAGAGAACAAGAGGGCAATATAAAGACACGACATCAATGGGGAACAGGTGAACATAATTAATTACGTAAGACACGAGCACATAAGGGAGTAGGGTAAAAGTGACAAGACATTGGAACACGTGACACAAATACATAATGTGAAAACACGTGTCCCCACACAAAACACAATGCTGACATGACCTTTCCCTCTGAAACAGGACCTGAATCATTTATCAAGGTCAGGCAAGACCATGACAGCGACAAGACCGTGGGAACACGTGGAAGCCACATACACAATATGACTCCACGTGTCCCCACACAGAACATAATACTGTCATGGTCCTGTCAGATGTACTCAGACCTCAATCTAGCACGGAAGGTCTGACAAGACCATGACAGTACCCCCTTCTTTAAAGGTGGATACTAAACACCAACAAAACAAAACATTAAACACGAGGAACGAGAGACTGCACAAGAGAGGACACCCATGACAACAGTACAATAAACATTAATGGTAAACATGCATACAACACAAACGGGTTGGGATGGTTTAACAAAAATAATAAACAAGGGAGGGGGGTGGGACAACAACAGGAGATGAAAAGTGTCCACGATGACCACAATGAGTCCCAAAAACAAATGGCTGAGATGTAGGGGAATAATGTGTCCTTGGCTGCGCCGGCGGGTGACGTGTCTCCGGCTGCGCCGGCGGGTGACGTGACTCCGGCTGCGCCGGCGGGTGATCCAAAGCATCCTTCGTTCTCCTCCGTCTGGATGCGGGGAGTGTAGGACGGAGACCGGGCGCGGGCGTAGTCTCCGGTGCCAGAAAGGCGAGAGCCAAACTCCCCACCCTGATCGCCCCGGTAAGGATGCCCCTCGGGTTGGATGCAGAAAAACTGGATCTGACCGTCCCGGCCGACCTCTGTGGTTGCTGTCGGCGGTCGAGACAGTCAACCAAGTCCCAATAAGGCAGATGAAGTAGGTCCCCTCGCTCCCGAATCGGCGGAGGGTCGTTCATCCCGGCCACCAGGTAAGCACTGGCGAGAACCTCCGGGTAACACCCTTTACTGCTTTCTACCGCCCGGGCATAGTCTCTGAAGGGAAGTTCCCTATGCGGTGGAAAGGGACCACTGCCAAAAAGCGTCTGACCCGAAATAGAGGACCACCACTACGGGTCCGACGCACACTGCATGTTGCCTTGTCCGCTGGGTTTAATTTGGCGCGTTCATTCTGTAATGGCTGGCTTTTACACAAAAGAGGGAGAACCCAAACGCAGACAAGATATATAAATAACTGAGGGTTTATTAAAGTAATAAACACAAAAAACCCACGAGGGGGTAAAACAGAAGATAAATAAACACAGTGATGGGACACGAAACACAGGAGTAAAACACTAGAACCAGAATATAAGTCAGGAACACGGAATACATGAACACACTGACTTAGACACTTTAGACAACGAACGCGCACACGACAGAGAACAAGAGGGCAAGATAAAGACACGACATCAATGGGGAACAGGTGAACATAATTAATTCATAAGACACGAGTACATAAGGGAGTAGGGTAAAAGTGACAAGACATTGGGAACACGTGACACAAATACATAATGTGAAAACACGTGTCCCCACACAAAACACAATGCTGCCATGGCCTTGCCCTCTGAAACAGGACCTGAATCATATATCAAGATCAGGCAAGACCATGACAGCGACAAGACCGTGGGAACACGTGGAAGCCACATACACAATATGACTCCACGTGTCCCCACACAGAACATAATACTGTCATGGTCCTGTCAGATTTACTCAGACCTCAATCTAGCACGGAAGGTCTGACAAGACCATGACAATCTTTCGATAGTCATATCTCCAACGTCACAGCATTCTTCCATCTTAGAAATATCTAAAAAATACACCATATGCTGTCTGCATCAGATGCAGAAAAGCTTATCCATGCTTTTATGACCTCTAGAATAGACTATTGTAACTCGTTACTCGGGGGATGCAATGCAAATCAGGTAAACAAGCTACAGCTGGTTCAAAACGCTGCCGCAAAAGTGCTTTCTCGATCTAAAAAGTATGACCACATTAGTCCAATTCTGGCATCTTTACACTGGCTACCAGTTAAATATCGCATACAATTTAAAATATTACTAATCACCTACAAAGCCTTAAATGGCCTAGCGCCCTCGTATATTAAAGAACTACTATCAGAATACAATCCACCACGTAAACTGCGATCACAAAATTCTGGTTACTTAATTATCCCTAGAATATCAAAAGTGTCTAAAGGTGGTAGATCCTTTTCCTACTTGGCCCCTAAGCTCTGGAATGACTTACCAAAAAATGTTCAAGCATCAGACACAGTCGAGCAATTTAAATCTAAACTTAAGACATTCTTCTTTAACAAAGCATTCACATAGAATGTCCAGTAAATGTACTTTTCCCGCAGTAGTTATTTTGTCTAGAACAAAGCACTCACATACCTCATATGGGTAATTTACTCTTGCCGCAATAGTTAGCCTGTCTGGAACCGAGCTGAATTAAACCACTATAATGTATGACACTTGCATTACATGCGAATGGCCCCTACGCTAATAGAATTCTGTTTTTGTCTCCCTGTCTCGTCCTCGACCCAGAGGACAATGAGACAAACAGACCCAGTTCCTGGTGCTGTGAAGGTCATCGCACCACTGATCTACTGGCTGTCCTTCAACGTGACGCCCAGCCGATGCGCGACCAACGACCACCGGCTGAACCAGTTTAATCCGCTTACCCGCTTCCTATCCCTACCGTGTCTATATATATATATATAAATATTAATTTCTCCCTAGGGGTTTTTGTCCTTCTAGGATTTTTTCCCATTGTGTTTTCTCCTAGGGGGTTTTTAGTCCCAGGGAGAGTCAGCCGACTTTGGCTTAACTTAGCACTTTACTGTATACGTTACATTATTAATACGCTCGCTTACCTGGTTTATCCTTAGCCGCTATATTCTACTTCTTATACTATGTATTGATTTTCAGTGTTCTCCTCTACATCATCTCATGTAAAGCTGCATTGCAACAATTAACAATTGTGAAAAGCGCTATATAAATAAAATTGAATTGAATTGAATTAATTCATGCAGTAGGACACCAGAAAGGTCAGGGGTCCGAATAAGAAGAAGAGTTGAAAGCAATTATCATATTGGACGCACTGATAGATAAAATTTGCGAATCAGCTAGAGATAATAGATATCAGTCCATAGCGATGCCAATAATATCAGGAGGGATATTTGGGTTTGAAGAAACCAAAATGGGAAAATACCTCGTGATGGCACTCCAAAAAAAGGCTGATAGAACAGGGTGGTGCACAATGTGGATGATCTGTCTCCCAGATGCCACAGTCTTAAACAAAATCAGGCAGTTGGTTAATCAAGAGGAAACAGCTGGGGAGGGCAGAGCAAATGAGGAAGCGAGCTTCAGGCGAGTGACAGGTAATCTCAGAGCAGAGGCCGCAGAATGTGAACAGGATCCTGAATAGCCGGTGTTAAGAAAAACAAAAACCTTGTGAGGAAGAAAAGAGTTTGTAGAAAACCCTTTTACCAAAATTAAACACGGCGCGAGTTATGAAGCATTTAGGCTAGATAAAGGGTGGTACAAACCCACGCATACTAAAAGTAGGAAGAAAGAAACTGCTTTAGACAGAGAAGATAAGTGGGATGCAGAATACGCACCAGGCAGGCCTGAAACCTAGTCTTAAGAAAATGGAAGTAGGAAGGAAGGAAGTTGATTTCCTGGGGTTTAAGCTAGAAAGAGACACAAGGGCTCTGACAACTAACACAAGGAAAAAGTTAGAAGAGCTAGAGAAATCAGGTCCCCCAAAATCTCGCAAACAGCTGCAGTCATTGTTAGGAACTCTGAATTACATTAGAGAATTGATAGCCAAACATTCATGAGAAGCCAGAGTATTGTATCAGGGCACGAAAGGGAAAGATTGGAACTGGTCAGATCAGATGGAGGCCGCTAGGTTGAAACTGATTAGAATGGCCTTAAACAGTGGTCAGCTGGAGAGAAGAGATGAGGATGTAGCACTAAGGGTGCAGGTTGAAGAGACAGAACAGGAAGTTACTATTACACTGTTCAACCACAATGGGAAAGTGCCTATTGCATTTTTAACACACACACACAGGAACCAGCAATGTGTAAATATGAGAATTTCATTTCAAACACTTTATTTATCCCCAAAGGGGCAATTCACAGAGTCACACAAACAATACAAACTACATAAAAAAACATCATACATTAATAAATAACACAATTTACATGGAATACCTATAAATCATAGTCCACTTAGAGTGGAAGCCTAAAAAAACAAAAAAACAACAACAACGACAAGTGCATACCATAGATAAGAATAAATATTTAGATAGTTGAGAATTTAAAAGAGAGAGAATTTAAAAGCAAAACCGATTTTGGCACAAAGGTTGCCTTCCTCCGTTGTGTCCTACAGCATGGACAGCGAAGCCGTCGACCTGAGGGAAGCCACTCAAATACAGGGAACATAACATGTGAACTGTCACTTAAAATCCTACCGGCCAAACTCAGCGTTTGCTGTTCACATATAGTACCAAGAGCCCTAATGGGAAGTCCAATAATCTTTGAGCAAACTTTAACCGTTCGCTCCAGACAGTTTCTGTTTTGGAGACTAATTGAGTAAAACCAGCAGACCATAGAAAATGTGATGACAGATTCTATGTAGGAGTAGTACAACATAGTAAGAATGTTCTTACTGACTCCAAAGGAATTAAGTTTTCTTAAAAGATACTGCCGCTGCTGACATTTCCTCAATATCTCCTCTGTATTGGAAGAAAATTTAAGCAGATTGTCAAAGATTGTCCTAAGGTACTTGTACTCTTTAACGATCTCTATAGGCCTTCCGTGAATAAAAGTAGAGACTTTCATTGCCATCTGTCTTTGTTTATTGGAAAAGGTTACTATCATCTCTTTAGTCTTTTTCACGTTGAGTTCCAAACAGGAGGTATCACACCACTCAATAAATTGCTGAAGGGTTGGGCCATGATGCTGTGAAGGGCCTGAAAGCAGGGACAGTAAAACAGTGTCATCAGCAAACTTAATTAGGTGACAATCAGGTTGGGTGGATCTGCATATCGTCAGTATACAGAATGAACAGCAGTGGTGAAAGGACACAACCCTGAGGAGAGCCAGTAGAAGTGTATAGGAGGTCAGACAATGTATTGTTAACCAGTACTCTCTGAGACCTATTGGTCAAAAAATTAATTATCCAGCAAACCAGTCGATCCTCCAGATGAAAACGACTGATGAGTTTCTCAGCAAGAATATGTGGCTGTAAAGTATTGAATGCTGAAGAAAAAGCAGCAAACAAAAATCTGGCTGTAGTATTTGGAGTCTCAAGATGCTTGTGAACAAGGTCTGTAATGAACACCTTTGCGTCATCAACCCCTCTGCCTGTTCGGTAAGCAAACTGTAATGGATCCAACTGTGAGTCGGTTACTTTGATAATGTGATTTTTAATAATCCTCTCCATTGTCTTTATCACCAGAGAGGTAAGTGCAACAGGCCTCAGATCGTTTAAAACTTTTGTGGAACTCTTTTTTGGTATCGGAATAACAGTGGAATGTTTCCATAGTTGAGGAACTACACCACTAGCTAAGGAGTTCTGAAACAAAATCTGAAACACACCCCCCCCAACTGCTCCGCACAATATTTTAAGGTTCGTCCACAGATGTTATCTGGTCCAGGAGCAGATTTAATTGTGGTCTTTTTGAGTGCTTGCACCACCTCTTCTGTACATATAATGAAGGCAGATTAGTGTGGGATTTTTATGTTGTTTTGTTGGTCGGTATGTCATGTTGTAGTTGATGTGTGCCGTTGTGCTTTCTGTGCTGAGATATGTGAGTAAATGTCTGTGTGTAAAGTTGAGAGGCTGTGGTTTCGGTTGGGGGAGAGACCAGCAAACGCTGATAACAAAGCCCTGAAGAGAAAACACGCAGAACAGATGGTTTCAATAAACAAGTTGTTTGCTTTATAACTATGTTATATTTAGAGAAAGTGAAAATTAGTATGTTTAACTAATGAATGCATTTAACCAATTCATGAACAATGGAGTACTGTTGTGTTGTTGAATAATTATGTTTTACATATTTACTGCCTACATTTCATGCTGATTGCTAAAAGTGTTAAAGTTACAAAGATGTCCAAATAAGGACTGTGGAAATTGATTTTGTTCCATGTTATATTTCTTTAATTAATCATTTTATTCTATAAACATTGTGTGTTTTATATATGCACTGAGCTATTATGTAGAAATGAGGTGTTTATGTTTGAGAGTGGAGAGTTACCAGTTTTTGTGTGTGTGCTGCAAGGAGGAATTTAGGAATTTACGACTGGTATCGATCAAGATAAGAGAGAGGCCTGAGGGGGAAAGCAAACAGGCGACTATGTCATTAACTAATGCCTTAATGTTCACAGGATGAAATATGCAATGTATTTCTTACTTAATCAGTATTAATCATTGAATAATTGATGTAGTAAATATAAGATGTTGTCTTTGATAAATGTGTATTAACCAATGAAATGAAGGTTGCATACAGAATAACTTAATGGGGGCAGGGCAGCTCAACCTTGAAGAACAGAATCTCCTGTGTGTCTGTGTGTTTGTGTTTTCTTTGCTAACAGATGGTTTTTAATAATGATTAAAGTGTTTCCTTAGAAGTAGTATTGCAGTAAAAGATTTAATATGTGTTTATCTATCTAAAGAAGTTAATGTGTGCCTTATTCATATAACCAATTTTACAAATAATGAAATGATGTCATGATATTGAAATATGTTTTACATAATAATCACTTTCATCTTACAGCTTATGTTTTTTATAAATGAATGTTTTATTAATGATTTGTTTTTAAGAAAGCATTATAACATGCTATTCAAAGTGGAGGAGTACTGGAGAGGAACTGCAGGGCTCCCAGGGATGAGAGGAGAACAGTTTGTTTTTCTTTGTCTATGTGTGTCCATCTTTGCCTACAGGCTAAAATTGGGTGTGGTGATGGAGTCAGATGGACGAGGGGAACGGCCTTTGTGGGTGGAGATTTTCTGAAGAAAGATCGACGTCACATATCTTATAAATATGCATGTTACTTCCTGAGCTGGTTGTTCGCTACTTGAGAGGACCCAGCGCTGTTAAACTTTTTCAATCTGATCAATAAATATTTGAACTTAGATATTCGTATCTTGTGCCTTTCCTCTAAATTATGAACATGCAAATGGACGCCTTAAAGTCCAACAATTGGTGACCACCGACGTTTTGTGGAGGGAAAGGAGAGAGTGAGAGGAAGGAGGGTTTCACATTGAAGAAACCAGAGTAAGGGAGGGCTCCATTTCAACACAAAGAGCGCTCTAATAAACAAGGTAAGCAGAAACCTGTTGTATCGAATTCTGCTATTTGGATATATCAAATTAATTGTGTTGATAAGGAGCTCCGAACTGAAATTGATTATTTAAACAATAAGAATTGATCAGAGTGAAAAACTTTTTGAAATTTTTGAATTTTTTTTTTTTTTTTTTGTTAAATTAAAGGTTGAGGATTCCTTTAACGCATTAGGCGTTATAAAATACCGACTCGGTTGTAGCCGTAAGGAGTGAAAGGCTCTTGGATGAAAGGTCCATAGATACTGTTAATGGCGGTGTAAGTTAACAGAATTAAATATAAGGTTGAGGATTCCTTTAACGCATTAGGCGTTATAAAATACCGACTCGGTTGTAGCCGTAAGGAGTGAGAGGCTCTTGGATGAAAGGTCCATAAATACTGTTAATGGCGGTGTAAGTTAACAGAATTAAATATAAGGTTGAGGATTCCTTTAATACATTAGGTGTTATAAAATACCGACTCGGTTGTAGCCGTAGGGGGTGTACAGCAGCCCGTGAGGTGTAAGGCCTACGAATACTGGAAAAGAAAATTGACGTCTTACTGTTATTGTTGTGGTTTTGTCTGAGAAATTGTATTGTAATAGTATTTGTACCGTGTATTGTACGTTGATATATATTATGGCTGAATTTCAGAAAGAGTGTGATGAATATGTGTGTTCACCGGTGTATGTGCCATGGCAAAAAATATTTCAATTCATGATGGCCCAATCTGATCCTAAAGATGTTAAGAAAAGACAGAAAGAGGTTGCATTAGTTAGGGGAAGTTGACAGTGGTGCAGCTGCAAAGCCAAAGGAAGTTAAACAAGGAAACAGTCAGCCAGACTCAAGTATGACACCTACGGCTCCTCCTGCAGCTCCACCCCCAGTGAAATTGATCTACCCCTCCTTGCACACACCTAATCCTTATGAGAAAGCCAAAGCCCAAATGAAACAGCCTGTTTTTCAAATCAATAGTGGTGAATTAAATGTAGATGCAGATTTTATTTGTGTGAAAATGTAGTGTGTCTGTGATATAATGAGTCTGTTAAAACCATAAATGGGATTAAGCAAAACCTAGCAGAACAACAGAAGCGAAGCTTTGAAAGAAAAAACAACAGATTAGACAAAAAGAGTAGAGACCTAGTTATTAAATGTGGAAATAAAGATGAACAATTGAAAAAGGACAGAAAATTGTTAAAAGGTGAATGATACAGATAAATTATACAAAAAAAGATTTAACAAAATGAAGAGGAGTCTTCATCTGATGGTGGAAGGTGGTCACAAGATAAATTTTATTTTAAATTGAAAGGCAATATTTTGCAATGGGTTAAGTTAAACCTTGAAAGGCTGAAAGCTCTCATCCTTTGACATTCAAGAAAGTGAATAAAAGCTGGCAAGAAACAAACAATGAAAAACTGTGTGTGACATCAAAGTGTTGGAGTTGCAAAGAGAGGAGTAACTCATAAACTGGACTGAGAACACATTCTATTTGAATGGGACTATACTTGAACTCAAGCAGTGAAGGGGGCACTGCATATGGTCAGAGACATTTACAAGGATGAAACACCAAAAAGACTGAGTGGAATCCAGAAAGAGACTAACAAAGACAATAATGTTCTTGGAGGCAAGAGAAACAGGACAATATTTCACTGGACACTGAACTTTTTCATCTTCATACGGGCCTTTGAGTGAAAAAGGGGAAAGAGTAAACAGCCGTTCAATGTTTAGTAAAGACCTTGTTACTATAGGGACACAGACAATCTTTATGAGAAAATCAGCTAGACACATTTAAAGGCTGATCAAGAACTTTGTTGTTAGGTGTGACTACCTGTTCTGAAATCAAATCAGACTCCTATTAATCTGACAGGAAGAAATGCATAATTGAATTTGGTATCTACAGAGGAAGTCAGAATTCCACTGATGGTACTGAGCAAAAAAGCAAATATAGATGGCATAGAACAGCTATGGCAGAAAGGAAATTAAAATGGATAAAAGAAATAAATTGAAAAAGAAAAAAGAACACCATAGAACACTATAAAAGGTAAACAAGAAAAGCTGTGAGTATAGAAAATAACTGATTATTGTGACCAACTTTGTATTTAAGGAAATCGCCAGCCCAGACATCATATATGTGCATGAAGGTGTTCACATGGCAGATCTAATCACTGAGGGTGAGCCGCAGGATTGTATACCATTGACTGATATACAAATTATTCTTATTGTAATTAATTATAGTTGTTATACCATTGACTGAAAAAGCAAATAAATTGAGAGATGGTTTGTTCGCGGTACCACTGACAACTACCCCACCGTTAATCACACTGTTTACAGATGGTTGTTGTTTCAGAGCAGCAAATGACACATTGAAGGCAGGCTTGGCTGTGGTTGAGCAAGTTGTGGGTGATTTTGTAACAAGACTGAGTGGTAGATTGAAAGGTAAACGGTCAGCACAGAGAGCTGAAATGACAGCTGTTATCAAAGCCTTGCACTACACTGGTGAAGAGAGGGTGATTGTTTATAGTGAATCTGCATATGTGATTGGTGCAGTATATATGGAACTGCCATATGGCAGATAGGTGGGTTTGAAACCAGGAAAGGCCGGCCTATAGTAAATGCTAGCAAAGCCTGACACATACTACAGGCTGTGAAGGTACCTAATGACGTGGCTGTTGTCAACTGCCTAATAAACCACTTATATCCCCAACCATGGTTTCCCAAGACAAAGTTAGATCTGACAAAATTGACAAACACGCACTGGAATTGACATATAGTTTCGGGGCTGCTTATCACCCCAATGTTAGAGCAAAGATGAAATAATGAACCTGACTTTGACATTAAAACTTGACTTGACAAACTATGTGCACAGACAAAAATAACACGGCTTGACGCATTACCGATTGCATTAATGTCTATTCGCTCTTCTGTTAACAGGATTTCTGGTTTCACAACCTTTGAATTGCTTACAGGTCGTCAGTTTCCAGGCCCACGGAACGCCTTGGTGCAGGATCCAATCCTGCCACTAACTAATGCTGTTTATTTCTAGAAACTAACTGCTATGATTGAACATTTTTCCTGCCAGGCTACCAAACAACGAAATTGTGAGAACGACCCAGCTGTTAAAAATGATGATTGGGTTTCTAACAGACACAGGTGTGGACCTGAGGACTCAGGTCCAAGAGAGGGAGAGTGTTGAAAGTGAAAGTGAATCAGCTGGAATACAGAGAGGACAAACAGGAAGTGGTAACACATTAGTGGTAACACTCACACAACACCAACAACAAAGTCAACAAACACTCTGTAAAATTGTGCATAAAAAAGGTGACATTTTTTCCAGCCCAGTAACAGAACCCCTAGCACACTATGTGAGCACAGATTGTGCCTACGGAGCAGGTATAGCCGTACAGTTCAAAGCAAAGTACGGTACACAAAAGGTTGTAAGTCAAAACAAACACACAGGTGAATGTGCAGTTACCCATGAGGACGACGGCAGATTGATTTTTCATTTAATAATAAAACAAAATTGCACTGATTTACCAACATATGAGAATTTTACCTACAGCCTCAGATGTATGAGAGAGTGGTGTGAGAAAGAAAACATAACAAGTGTATCCACTCCCCGGCTGGGGTGTGGCTTAGATAAATTGGATTTCCACAAAGTGCTGGAAATCCTGACAGAAGGGTTTAGAGACCTGAATATCACAATTACCATATATTCATTATAACCTACATACCATATTGACCTTTGAATTTTGATCTTTGAATTTCTTAAGTTTCTTATACAATTCTACAGTATTAATTTCATATTTAATTTTTCTTTTCCTTTCTGAATTTACGATTGTTATTTGAGTATTAGCCAATAGGCATAAGTGTATTTTTTCCACAGAGATGAAGCTATATGGAAATTGGAAGGTTCTGTGGCCCTAGGAGGTATAACTGCAATTATAGTCACCATAATATTTGGCATAAACAATGGAGATCCCTGTGTAATAGACTGATAGTGTCTGCAATAGAGAAAAGAGAATAGTCCACCCCCATATAGCATGCCCCTATTAGGCCTACAGAACCTGGACGAGGAGGAAGAAGAAAATGTGTGACCTCTTTCAGAGGTCAAGAGAGGGAATTGTGGGATTTTTATGTTGTTTTGTTGGTCGGTATGTCATGTTGTAGTTGATGTGTGCCGTTGTGCTTTCTGTGCTGAGATATGTGAGTAAATGTCTGTGTGTAAAGTTGAGAGGCTGTGGTTTCGGTTGGGGGAGAGACCAGCAAACGCTGATAACAAAGCCCTGAAGAGAAAACACGCAGAACAGATGGTTTCAATAAACAAGTTGTTTGCTTTATAACTATGTTATATTTAGAGAAAGTGAAAATTAGTATGTTTAACTAATGAATGCATTTAACCAATTCATGAACAATGGAGTACTGTTGTGTTGTTGAATAATTATGTTTTACATATTTACTGCCTACATTTCATGCTGATTGCTAAAAGTGTTAAAGTTACAAAGATGTCCAAATAAGGACTGTGGAAATTGATTTTGTTCCATGTTATATTTCTTTAATTAATCATTTTATTCTATAAACATTGTGTGTTTTATATATGCACTGAGCTATTATGTAGAAATGAGGTGTTTATGTTTGAGAGTGGAGAGTTACCAGTTTTTGTGTGTGTGCTGCAAGGAGGAATTTAGGAATTTACGACTGGTATCGATCAAGATAAGAGAGAGGCCTGAGGGGGAAAGCAAACAGGCGACTATGTCATTAACTAATGCCTTAATGTTCACAGGATGAAATATGCAATGTATTTCTTACTTAATCAGTATTAATCATTGAATAATTGATGTAGTAAATATAAGATGTTGTCTTTGATAAATGTGTATTAACCAATGAAATGAAGGTTGCATACAGAATAACTTAATGGGGGCAGGGCAGCTCAACCTTGAAGAACAGAATCTCCTGTGTGTCTGTGTGTTTGTGTTTTCTTTGCTAACAGATGGTTTTTAATAATGATTAAAGTGTTTCCTTAGAAGTAGTATTGCAGTAAAAGATTTAATATGTGTTTATCTATCTAAAGAAGTTAATGTGTGCCTTATTCATATAACCAATCTTACAAATAATGAAATGATGTCATGATATTGAAATATGTTTTACATAATAATCACTTTCATCTTACAGCTTATGTTTTTTATAAATGAATGTTTTATTAATGATTTGTTTTTAAGAAAGCATTATAACATGCTATTCAAAGTGGAGGAGTACTGGAGAGGAACTGCAGGGCTCCCAGGGATGAGAGGAGAACAGTTTGTTTTTCTTTGTCTATGTGTGTCCATCTTTGCCTACAGGCTAAAATTGGGTGTGGTGATGGAGTCAGATGGACGAGGGGAACGGCCTTTGTGGGTGGAGATTTTCTGAAGAAAGATCGACGTCACATATCTTATAAATATGCATGTTACTTCCTGAGCTGGTTGTTCGCTACTTGAGAGGACCCAGCGCTGTTAAACTTTTTCAATCTGATCAATAAATATTTGAACTTAGATATTCGTATCTTGTGCCTTTCCTCTAAATTATGAACATGCAAATGGACGCCTTAAAGTCCAACATTAGTCAGGTTTTAAAGTAGAAATTATTGTTTTCAATTGAGTGCTCTTATCAGTCTCAAATCTGGTGTAAAAAGAGTGGAGGTCATTAGGAAGGGATGTTGAAGTGCTGCCTCCAACATGAATGTGCTTGTGGGCAGTGGGAGCAATATTAACTGCTGCCATGTTCTTAAGGCCCTGCCAGGCTGCATGGAGGTTGCCCTGCGTAAATGTTTGCTCAATCTTGTTCTTATATCTCACTTTTGCAGATTTAATAGCACGCTTAACCTCTCTGTTAACCTCCTTTTTTTCATTCTCTGATCCGGTGTAAAAAACTCTCTTTTTCTTATTTAAAATCTCCTTAAGTTCTTTGGTTACCCACAACTTGTTGTTTGGAAAGATGGTAACCTTCTTGGTGGGAATGATGTTGTCCACACAGAAGGAGATATACGATGTTCCTGTGTCTATACGAGCTCTAAATACATAGGAATTGGCCTTTGATATGTCAGGTATGCTCTCTCTATATATAAATGTGTATATGTTTATTTTGTCAATATGTTATGTATGTTTGAATCATGTATGTACGCATCTATGGTGGAAACAAATTTCCTCTTGAGGATAAATAAACTAATCAATCAATCAATGTCACTATGGCCCCTTGCTCATTTATATTACTTGATGAAGCTGCAAGCATATTCTAATCAGTTATTTCAAAGCATCCCTGTAATCTTTCAATGCTATCATTAGTCCACAGTTTAAAAGTCTTTACAACCTTCTCGGTCCTCCTTATAACCGGCAGATAGGCTGGTACAAGTAATATAGTGTCATGGTCAGCAAAACTAAGTGGTGGGAGAGCGAGAGATCTGTATGCACCTAAAATTGAGCCATAGCATTTATCCAACATTTTCCCTAAGCGAGTAGTACATGTGACATACTGATAAAAACCTTTCAAGGATTTTTCTGCCACACAGTGATTAAAATCGCCCAGAATGAATTTGGGAGAGTCTGGACTGGAGATATTAATTCAAGTCTGTCTAAAATGTTCTTAATATGTTCTGTGGCTATGGTCGCATTCGCTTTCGGATATATATAAACCAATATAAAAAAAGCTGTGGAAATTCTCTGGGCAGATAAAAAGGGCGTAATGATACAGCCATGAGTTCAATATCGGGGGTGCATAACTTTTCCCTTACAACGATCATTGAGCACCAGCGTGGGTTTACATACAAACAAACCGCCACCACACTGCTTGCCCTTGGAATCGCTGTCCCGATCAAGTCTTAAGGGAGTTCCAAAGCCATCTATACTTAAAGTGTCATCGTTGTCGTTCTTGTTTAACCATGTTTCAGTAAATGCTAAAATGGAAGCAGTCCTATATTGATGCATATGGTTCACGTTAGCTTGCAGTTCATCAATTTTGTTTCGGAGAGAACGAACATTGGTCATAATTACTGATGGAAGCGCTGGATATTTACATTTCTCCCGCTTAAGTCTTGCTCGT
Source organism: Paramisgurnus dabryanus (assembly GCF_030506205.2). Classification (NCBI taxonomy): domain Eukaryota; kingdom Metazoa; phylum Chordata; class Actinopteri; order Cypriniformes; family Cobitidae; genus Paramisgurnus; species Paramisgurnus dabryanus. The sequence goes on along the minus strand of NC_133345.1, from coordinate 4,463,775 downwards.
ATTCCTCCCTTTTTCCTCCCCCTTCTCGTTACCTTCTTGTTTTGAGAAGATTCCTTCTGGACAGACCTCTTACGTGTTATTTCCTCTGGAATCGTCTCTGTAACAGTAGCCTGATAAGGGTGGAATTGCAGCTGCAGCAGAAAATCTCTTGAATATGCAAGTCGCGTGTTTTCCAGGAGATCATATCCAGTTGGCAAACAAAATACGTGCTCCAAAAAATGTAAAAAGACCAATGACCAAAAAAGTCTTTTGTTATCCATTTCGATCGTAAAAGCAATGTTCCACCAGTTAATCAACTGTCATGAGCCTCATGTGTAACCATATATAAGCGCACAATATTCTCTCAATATAACATGGACTGTCTGAGTATAATCCAAAGTAGGTATTCACAATATAAAAAGCGTCCATAAAAACAATAACGAACAACAAACAAATACAATTAAAAGTTATGCGTAACTCTACGAGCCGACGGTCTGCTGCACGAGCAGCGACCGGAAGTATACTCACATCGACCCGAGAATGGGTCAGAGAGGGTTTTAGCAGCAGTCTCAAAACGACTCCTGCAGCTCAAAGCAATGGCTAAAGAGCAACCCATTAACATTTACTCGCTGGCAGGTGAGTTAGCAAGATTGAAGAAAAACCTAGTAATGAACCAGGCAAGGATTCATTCACATAGGTGGGATCAGTGGAATTTGATCTTAGGAGACAATCATTTCAATTGGAGAATGATCAAACAAAGCAAAAAAGACAAAATAACTAAATACCATGACACTCATCAACATCTCCCCAAATATTACACCAGGGATGGGCAACTGGCGGCCCGAGGGCCGCACACGGCCCGGGGAAAATTTTAATACGGCCCGCGGGACCACATTATACAAATACTTTTAAAATAATGATTTTTGTATTAGGACGTAAATACTCCCAACCAGGAGGGGGCGCTGAGTCCCGCGGATCGTCACAGTAAGCATAGGCCTGTGTTTAGGCTTATGTGAAGAAAAGGTCGAGGTCAGACTCCAGATCCGATCAGGTTCGGGTTTCAAGTTTTACGCGTGCCCCGGACACGGGTCGGGTACAATAATCGGGTCTCGGGTTATTTAAAATTAATGTGTTTTTGCGGAACGGACTCGAGAAGCCCTGAACTCTCGCAGGTGTGTGTCAATGTCCTTTTCAAACCTCCCCTGTTTACCAAGAGCGCTTGCGACATTGTGTGGCTGGCAATAGGTTATTTTTTGTTGAGACAGACATGTCAGATATTTTTAAATGTACATTTTAGCGGTCATCGTCATATAAACAAATGGAGCAGCTCTCCAAATTCGTTACGAGGCCATCAGGGCTGCAGACTGCACACACGTCAGTTTACATTCGGGTCCAGTCGGGTTAAAAATAATGCCACTGGTTTGGGTGACGGGACGTATTCGGGCCAGAATTGCTCTCAGATTTGAAAGGTGAAATACATTGTTATTAACATTTTTATATATATATATTGTTTTGAATTTTGTTTGTTATTTTATTTCAAAAAATTTTGTTCTCTAAGGGCAGGAGGAGAAACTCCTCTATACTAATTTAAAAGTGCCTTGCTTGTTACAGATGTTAAAGTAATGCAGTTAAGAAGTTTTATCTGAAATGCTCGTCCACTGAAAATAAAGTTATAATTTAAAATTAAAATAATTGCTAAGTTTTATAGTTAAAATCTTTAAAGACAGGTTAATTGTATATTGTGTTTTTTTTAATAAAGAAAATTAAGAATGATGTAAATTGTGCGGGTGGTTCTGGCCCCCTTGGTATAAAGGAGGAAAATGCTGGCCCATCCCTGTATTACACAGACGGGAGTGAGGAAAAATTAAGTGGGGATTTTTAGTCAAAAGAAACGGACAGTTACTAACATCACAAAGTGGTGAAATATCCGGAACGTCTCAGTTAGCAGAAGTAGTGGCAGCCGAGAAAGCTTTAGAAAAAGCCCTCGAATTAGGCCACAAAGAGATAGTTTTGACATGTGATTCAGAATATGTGGCAGACGGTATAAACAAAGAGTTAGAGACGTGGAAAGCAAATGGTTTCCACACAGCACGTGGTAAGCCAGTGGCACATGGAGACCAGTGGAGAAAGATTGCAGAGCTCTAAACAAAGGTGAAAACACATTTTTATCACCAAGTCAGCCACACAAAACAAAACACTGAAGCTGCTACAGGAAACAGAGAGGTAGACAAACTGATAGGCAGTGTAAAACGAACCGAAGTGACCAAATTGTTCAAAATGATGCATGATGACCTGAACCATCCGAGCTTTAATATGATTCAGATTGAGTTAAGGTTAAGAGGTATGAAAGTATCAAATTGGAGGACAAGATACAGGAAAGTGAAATTCAAATGTGAAATTTGCAGGAAGTTCATAACAGCAAAGGCAGCTGCAGAAAGGGAGTTGCCAAAGGAGTACAAAGGGCAGGAAGTAAGCATTGATTTCGCTGGCCCCCTGCGTCCACAAACAAAACTCAAGAATTGCTACTTTTTATTAGCAAATGACAATTGTACGCGCATGAAAATGATTTGGGCATTGCCCACAGCATTAGAAACAAATGTGGTTAATTGTTTAAAAGAGTGGATAAAATGGCAAGGAAAAATGCAGAGCCTGAGAGCAGACGGAGCACATAACATAAGCGGTAAATTAGTTAAGGAATTCTGTAAGGAAAATAAAATAAAAATATAGCTGCAAGCAGCGGTACTGGGGTGGTGATGACTGTCATGATTTTAGATCTAAGTGTGCAATAGATTTAGTCAAAAAAAGCAATTTTTCATATCTTGAGACCACGAGGTGGTGCTGTGCTGAAACAATAAATGGTGTGTTGGGTGATGTGTGAGATGTCATCCACCAAATTTGGTGTAAATACATAAAGCAATGCAGATATATAGCCTCAAATATCTTGATCACTAGGGGGTTTACAGGTGCTTTCAGAACATGTTGAATGCACCCTCACTTCATGGCTGTTATGACATAGTGGGCCCTATCTTGCACCCAGCGCAACTGACTTGTCAGTGACGCATGTATCATTCGTATTTTGCACCGGCGCACAGCGGGTTTTTCCCTCCACAGACGCACGTCGGCAAACTAGGGAATGAACTTGCGCTCCCTGGGCGGTTCAGCGCAAAAAAGGAGGCGTGTTCCGGCGCAAACCATCCCTGATGCTATTTTGCAGTTTCAAAAAACAATTGCGCCACTGACCAAAAAAAACTAGTCAAAAGTCAGTGGCACGTTGCGCGTGGTTCATTATACTATGTTAAGGGCGCATGCTTGACCATAGCGTGCACAACGCGCACACACTTTGCTTATCTAATCTACACAGATGCAACAGTTATTTTTGCAAATCATAAATTGTTATAATAAAAAATATTATGACATGAGATAAGGGAAATCATAGTGGTGAGCATTTTGGTGAAAAACAACCATATGAGCAGGTAGACACGAAAAAACAGGTTATAGAAGAAAGCTTACCAGAAAAAGAAGAATCTGAAGAAGAATATTTGTTTGAGGTCACATGTGAACCAAGCAGGGAGGGAGAAAGAGGAGCGGACTCCCTGGTTGATGAGGGAAAGTGGTCACGCAGGGAAGAAAAATCACTGAGACCATTAACAAAGCAGCTCCCCATTCTAATTAAAGGAGCTCAAGGTAACTACGTACCCTGGGGGTCACAGGATTTAGAAAACCTGGTCAACCGACTCCCGGACATCCACGAGGGGGCTGGTAAGTTCATCAGAATTTTGGAGGAAGAATTAGCTGGGAAGCTGATTGCAGTAGGAGACATCAAAGCCCTCCTAGCGAGAATTGTAGGGGGAGCAAAAACTGATCAAATCCTTCAGGACTCTAACTTGCACAGAGCCGTTAATTCCTACGATATGGATGGGATTGTTTTTGATGCATACCGCCCCGCCGTTTGGCGAGTTTTACGAACTGAATATGAAACCAGAATCGACCCCAAGGCACTGAAGGGGGAGGAACTGGGGGGAACAGAGAATCCCATCACTTATGTTCAAAGACAATTAAAGAGATGGAAACAAGAGACTGAGGGAGACCCCGAGGGGGATCCTTTAATGACAACACTGTTTAGAAATGCCATAGTGGATGCTATGCCACAAACTGTAAAAAGCAAACTAGAAGATGTGGTAGGTCTAAACTCTAAATCACACAAAGAGTTTTGTGACCACGTGTGTCATGCTGTGGACTTATTCAGAAAAAATGAACAAAAGCTGAAAACACAAGAGAAAGAACTGCAAAGAAAACTGACACAGTTACAACTGGAAGAACTTTCAAACAAAAACAAGAGAAAGATTCAAGCAGCAGTACAGAAAGACATACCCAACCAGATGTCAGTGATGGCTCCTGTGAATTCTCCTCCACCAGCTGTCCAGCAGACTCCGCCCACAACAAACCCTTCTAATGCACACCAGACCCCCGTACCCATCATCAATGTATACGCTCAGCAGCCAGGGCCGATGCAGTGGAAAAGAAATCTACCACAAGGGGATGAGAGAGGCAGAGGTTTTGGAGATCCTGAAGGAGTGTGTTGGGGGTGTGGCCAGAAGGGACATATTAAAAGAAACTGCTACACAAACCCTTGGACTCAGCCCTCGAGGGGAAGAAGGGGGAACAATTGGCAGGGGTCTGTACGAGGTCCTGTGAAACCCTGGGTAGGTACAAACCAAGATTTTTAGAGATGCCCAGAGAATCCTATTGGGGAGAGACAGTTACCAATTTTAACCCCTAATGCAAATCTCTCCTTCCTTCAGGCCGTAGATACAGACAACTACCATACAAAAAAACGCGTCTGGGAAAAAGTTTTGTTCCTGTAGCCATAAAAGCTCTTAATTCATTAAATGTGTAACCTGTTGGTGTTATATGTGTGTATTATGTGTTGAATGTGATGGGTACAATCTGTGAAAACAAATTTCCTCTAACGGAGACAATAAAGAATGAATCTGAATCTGAAATCAAGAACCAATTTTACAGGTTGAAGTAGAGGGAAAAAGCATACCCATGATGGTAGACACAGGAGCGGTTTATACATGTGTAAATTCAAATTATGCATCACATCTCCCCATGTCTGGCAAATTTGGAAAGACAATAGGATTCTCGGGACAAACACAGTTAATTCCAATGACCGCTCCGATTTGTCTACAAACTAAAAATAACCGTGTGACCTTACCCATCCTGATATCAAACCAGACTCCTATTAACCTTTTAGGAAGAGATGCATTGTGCAAATTAGGTCTTAAAATTTGGTGTTCTGCAGAGGGAGTGTATGTGGACATAAAAGGAACTCAAATGATGATCTCTGAGCCAAAAGCTAATGTGTACTGGTTAGGACAGATAGAGAATGATGTGAAACAAGCATTTGATAAATTGGGTAAATTCATTGAAGCACAGATTCCTGATGCACAAATACCAAAATCTCAGTTCCATTGTACAATGATGTATGACCTTTTAAGAAATACAGAATTTGAAACGAAATGGCAGGAAGAAACTGAAGGGCAAAAAATTCAATTGATTTCACATTCTATCATAATAGGTAAACAGGGAGCCGCTATAACCGTAAGTGAGAAGGACTTTACAAAGCAATGGTTCAATGTAACAGATTCTGTACCACATATATCTTTATATGTAGGAAAAAATTGGAAAACAAAAGATATTGGGCCTATGCTAAAAAAGGCTACACAAAGTCAGTGGGAGACAACTGACAATCCATTAATTTTCATTCAGCTGATAAAAATTACATTCAAATACTGTATGGAACTTCTTTATTAGGTGTTCCTCAGGAAATAATGATTAACAAACAGGAACAAATTCAAATGATGTCAATGCCTGAAACAGAGGAGAGTTTTTATGCTGAGTTACTGCAAGATGTAGAACGACAAGTCCCAACAGAGCTATGGTCAAAATATGAAACAGATGTAGGTTTGGTCAAATCAGCCAGCCCAGTCAAAGTAAAGCTTAAGCCAAATGCATGCCTTCCTAGGAAAGCACAATACCCGTTACGCCCAGAGGCTGAATTAGGCATAAAAGATACCATTGAAGGACTAGTGAAAGCAGGAGTACTGTTTGAAACAAACAGCTATTGTAACACGCCAATTTATCCTGTAATTAAAGCAAACAAAAATAAATGGCGCCTGGTACATGACCTACGAGCAATAAATGACATAGTAGAGGATAGTCCGATTGATGTGCCAAACCCACACACTCTGCTAACAAATGTCCCCCCTGATGCCAAATACTTCACTGTGATTGATCTATGTTCTGCATTCTTCAGCATACCAATTGCTGAGGAAAGTAGACATCTGTTTGCATTTACTTATGCTGGTAAACAATATTCATATGCAAAATTACCCATGGGTTTTAAGCAGTCGCTCACAATATTTAACCAATTACTTAAAGCTGATTTGGAAGATCTCATGATAGACAGCACTTTGCTGCAATACATGGTTGATTTGATGATTTGTGCAACATCACTAGAACAATGCCATAGAGACTCAATAAAGGTACTTACTAAACTAGCTCAAGGAGGTCACAAAGTATCCAAAACCAAACTACAATATTGCCAGCCACAGGTGGAATATTTAGGGCGGTAAATCTCAAATGGCACAAAGGCCATAGCCCCAGCACACCTAGAAGGCATAAGTAAAGCACCATTGCCACAAAAAGTAGGACAGATGATGACTTTTTTAGGAATGACAGGTTTCAATGCTGATTGGATAGAAGATTATGCAATCAAAACAGCACCATTGAGAGACATAATGAAACAGGCAGGGTTACAAAATCTCAATGCCCCCTTAAGTTGGAATGCAGATGCATTAGCAGCATTTGAATTGATTAAACAGGAACTACAAAAATCACCTGTTTTAAGTACACCTGATTATACCAAACCCTTCCACCTGTTTGTTGCCAACAGAGCTGATGGATATGCTTCTGCAGTATTAATGCAAGAAACCTGCAGTGGTAGGAAAAAACAACCAATAGCATACTATAGCACCAAACTAGACAATGTAGCACAAGGGTATCCACCTTGTTATCGACAAGGTCTTGCAGCAGTATTTCAGACATATGGAAAAGCATCTACAATAACTATGGGATACCCAGTTATCATATATACTCATCACAAAATTGCAGAATTAATTGAACAAGGGAAATTTGTTTTGACACAAGCCCGTACTTTGGCATATTCATTGCTACTAACACATCCAGATATTACAATTAAACGGTGTAATACAGTTTATCCTGCAGAGTTGATTCCTTTGGCTTATGAAGGTGAGCCACATGAATGTGTTGCTAACTCATTAGCATTCACCAGGTTACGACCGGATCTTGAATCTACTCCAATTACTGAAGCGGATGTCACATACTTTGTAGATGGGTCCAGTTTCAGAGATCATTTAGGAATTCACACTGGTTATGCAGTAGTGAAAAAAGAGGGAGAAGACTTTGTGCCCATACTGTCCCAATACTGCACCCAGCCATGTTCTGCTCAATTAGCAGAATTAAAAGCTCTTACAGCAGCATGTAAATTGGCAAAAGGACAAACAGCAAACATATTTAGTGACTCAGCCTATGCACACGGCGTCAGCCACTTTTTTGGGGCAGTATGGAAACAAAGAGGTTTTAAAAGAAGTGATGGAACTCCCATTCAACATGCTGAACAGATAGTTGAATTAATTTCTGCTATGATGTTGCCAAAAAGATTAGCCATTATCAAATGTCAAGCTCACAAAAAAGGCAATAATTTTGCCATCAAAGGTAATAATGCAGCAGATTCAGAGGCTAAAAAAGCCTCCGGGTGTCAGGTGGCAATAATAGCTCCAGAAGTTCTTATAGAACCCAATCCAACCATAGATGATATTGCTCGGATTCAGCAACAGGCAGGACCGTATGAGCAATCTATGTGGCACAGACACTGCATGAAAAGAGGTGTATCCGTACTAGGAAACTCCTGTAAACACCACTGATTTTCGGATGTATCTACTAGTTCCACTGAGGGTAAACTTCTAATTCCACCAAGTTATGGAAACTCCCGTAATGATACCAATTCGGATGTATCTTGCTGATGGGATATTCCTGTGGTACATGCAGCCATTTGTTGCCATGGCAAATAATCCCATTGAAGTTTTTTTCAGGGGACATTTTCACACCTGCAGAGGTACTGGGATTCCACACCTTTGCACAATTCTAGTGTCTCCATTGGTGTTTAATCTCAACACTGATTGGTTGCTTTTAAAACCCCCTCCCAAAACTCTGACAACTATTGGGACACAACTTTGAAACTTTCCAGTTGAGATCATTTGATTGGTTACACTTTGTATTAAGCCCACCCAAGCCCTCATAGCTTAGTGACTTGATTGGTTATTTGCCTGCTATGCAGATAGACTACAAACCCCCCCACTAATATATATATATATATATATATATATATATATATATATATATATATATTCATATTTATATTCATATACACCCCAAAACCCTTATGTAAAATAAAAAACTTGAATTGAGTTTGAAATGTTTATTTAATAAAAAACTGAACAATTCACAATTGTCACAATAACAAAATAATATTATACACAAATATTAAAAGTTGCATACATAAACAATACTATTTAAACTCATAAATATACAGACAGAGAAAGCAATATTAGAGTAAAATAAAACAAAATAAAAGCAACAATAAAAATTACATTCAAAGCAGTACAATGTAATGTAGCAGTGGCGGCTCGTGACTGCTCATCCGAGGGGTGCAAATTCAAAATAAGTGTTCGGAGTGTCATGTGTGTTGCTTGTGTTTTTAAAATGTGTTTGTTGCTTCATGTAAACCATGTGCATCACGGGTTTAGTCAAAACACGTGATGCACATACACGCAGAACACATATTTTGAACCACACAAATGACTGGCTATATACATGTTGTGACAAACTTTGCATCGAGTGCTCACAAAAAAAGAAGTCACCAGCTGCCACTGTAATGTAGTAAATATCTAAATAAAATAAAGCAAGATCAATATAGTTGTTGTTCAAGAAATCAGTCCTACACTGCAAAATAATGACTTTCTTACATAGTATTTTTGTCTCGTTTTCAGTAGAAATATTATTTAAATAAAATGCTTTTTCTTGATGAACAAAATGACCTAAGAAAATAAGTCTAGTTTTAGACAAAATAAATAAATGCACACAATTTAAGTGAATTTGTGCTTAAAACAAGCTAAAATATCTGAAAAAATCTTAAGTTTTCTTTTTTCTTAAAAACTTAATTCAAGCACAATTTTCTCACCCCATTGTTAGATATTTTTGCTTGTTTAGGCACAAATTTACTTAAATTGTATATTTTTGTCTAAAAACTAGACATTTTCTTAGGTAATTTTGCTCATCAAGAAAATACATCTTGATTTAAGAATTTTTAGATTTTCTACTAAAAACAAGATAAAAATCCTAAGTTAGAAACTGATTTTTTGCAGTGTAGATACAATTGCAGAGCTCTGTCTTGGAATTATTCAAGAATTTCTCACTGTAAAACCTAAAAGTTAACTAAACTCAAACCATTTAAGAAAACCGGTTGCATTAAACCATTTAAGTTTTAAAACACATAGATTTGAGTACTGTGAACTTAAACAAATTGAGTCACATGCAGTTATGCACTTATATTTAAGTTCACACTAACTAAATATAAGTGCATTATTGCACAAGACTTAAGTTCACAGTACTCAAATGTATGTTTTTTTTTAAACTTAATGGGTTAAGGCAACCGATTTCCCTAAATGGTTTGAGTTAAGTTAACTGTTAGGTTTTACATTGTAAAGCATATACTTGTCAGCAAAGGTAACGTTGATGCACCCTCATCTGGACAGACATCTCTTTGGAGCCCTTTGGAAATATAAAAGTACATATAAGTATTTGGCATAATACTAATACACATACACACGACAAATCAAATGACATAGAATTAAAGTTGTACATTTTAGAAAGTTAACATTAAACCAGTGGTTCTTAACGTAATTCCTGGAGGCCCACTGCCCTGCATGTTTTGTATATCTCTTTTATCTGACAGACGTAGTTCAGTTCATGGAGATCCCTTCTAATGAGCTGATGATTTGAATCAGGTGTGTTAAATAAGGGAGACATACAAAATGTGCAGAGCAGTGGGCCTCCAGGAATAACGTTAAGAACCACTGCATTAAACTGTACAAAAGATACAACAATATATGATCAAAGAACTTCATAATACTTCATAAATCTTCTTACTTAATTTTCTGTGTTGATGTCCTCAGAGTCTCTGTGTTGTTCTGCAGCTTCATTACAGTAGGCTACTTCAATATAGTTGTCTATCAAACACAGAATAAAAAAATAGAATCACATACATCATAACACATCTATTTACGATTTAACCTCTTTAATTTAATAATTTAATTATTAAACTTACATCATTTTGGCCAGATTGCAGTGACATCAATTTCTTCAGTGTCTGGATCAGTCTGATGTTTTAGCTTTCACTGTTACTTCATTATATTTCTCTGGCAAACACAGAATTAAAAATCAAAATCACATATCACAATACATCCGTTTACTATTTAACATGTTTGATTTTAATTTAATGTAATCATTGAATGATTAAACATACATCAGCTTTACCCAGAAACCTCTTCATCGTCCACAAAGTTGACCACAGTGTACATGACCTCTGTAAACACAAACATGAATAGACTTCATATTTAAAAAGATGAAGAACAGCAAACATATAACGTTTAAATATATTATGACTCCAAGCTTCTTTACAATTAGCATCTAGGTTCTCTTAAAGTGAAGCTGGCTTTGTTACAAATCAATATAAAGCTATTAAAACAGTCTTGAAAAATAAGCAGCATCTACCAGAACTGAATGAGCTTTTAAAACAACAAAAGATCGTCAGTACCATTTAAAATAGCAGAGAGACACTTGCTAGCTGCTAACATTTCAAACACACGAGTTACTGTTGTTTTGTTTGTTTTAAGCAAATAACGTCTCATCTTGGCTTCTTTAAAGTTTTGTTTTTAAAAATTTAAACATCGAATTGATTCTTTTAACAGCCCGGTTTGAATGTTACTTCGCGTATTTTTAACCTCATGTTTACCGCTGTGTACCACGTATAACCTTAATGTTTTACTGTTTGTGGTTTAAATTCAAACAGTTCTAGTATAAAGACAAAAACGAATCATAGTAAATAACATAATATGAACAAATAGGCAACCGATCAGCGCGATGCAGACAAATGAATTAAATCAAACTTACCTTACTGTTGATGAGCAAACAAACAAATAAGAGACGGAGTAGTCCAGGCAGTAACGGTTCGCGATTTTGAATTTTCCCGTCAAGCCCATAGGTTGAGCAGTCACACCTGAAGGGTGGGGGCGAGTGGGCAGATGAGTAGGTGCAGGTGCATTCTGGGAAATGTAGTCCTTTTCTTTAATATACTTTTTATAATCCGCGTTTTCACACTATGCATTGTTCTTTATACTTGATTATTAATAAAAAATAAAAAAATATTTTTATAAAGTTTATTACGTTTACAAAACATGTTTAGTTGACAAACATGTTAACAGTTATTTGGAATGATGCTCAGATTTTCTTAAATATAAAATCTTTGTGAATCAGCAGCACCTTCTTGATGAAATACAAAACTCTTTAAACATGCCTCAGGAATTATCTCTGGGTTTAGTGGATTAACTGCTCATCATTGGAAACATTGAACGTATACCTAAATGAATTCTTACTTAAATATTAGTAAATATAAACTAATGCTGAGTTAAGACATGTAACTTACTGAACTTACTTAACTACAACATGAACTCAAATTAATTTATTGTAAATGACTGCATTAACTAACAATGAAAAACATGTCGTAGTTAATGATGACTCTTCAATAGTTTATTATTAGGATATGCTGTAACTCAGCATTAGTTCATGTTAAAGTAAAAATACATGTATGTCTTTTTTCACTGTGATATATGGACCCTTATTATATTATAAAGTCCCCATCTCTTTTGTTTAAATTGATTGATTGAAGACAAACATTATAATATGTGGTCTGACTTTGTGGAAGCATGCATTATCATATGCTAAAAGTTACCTCCTCAGATAGACTAGAACATTCATTGGTGCCCGAACATTTTCCTTACAAGGGCCAAACCTGACTGAGGGCCGTGGGCCAAAAGTAAATGTTGTTGTGTTATATTAAAATTAAAGTTGCCCTGATAACCCCTAATTTATAATTTTCTAATATTTTAAAAATAAATAAGCAAACATTACTCTGTTTATGCATAACTAATGCAGTTTTATTTTCCAAGGCTTTTTGTAGAAAAAAGAAATCGTTTTGCCAATCAATTTTAAATATCCTTTTCTCTGTGTGCCACTGCCGCAACCTCTTCATTTTTAGCCTATAGTACCCGAGTTCATTAGGTTTTGTGATGCATTTTATACACCTTCAAATATGCATGAAACATAAAAAAATTTAAGGTCTTTTGTGGGCCAACTTTGGGCACCTCTGGACTAGAAGTACAGTAGCTGACAGGTATCTGCAGATATGTTTACCCGAGTTTGTCAGTCTGTTTCACCCAACATGTTTTGCATCCACATGTGAAAGACTGTCTTTTAGATTATGGACCTGTCTATTGATATTTTTGTTTCTATTTTAAAAGATTTAATGAAATGTTAGGGTAGAATTATAATAACAATAGAAACAATGAACTTCAAATCATGAGACATCAGCAAAAATAAGCAGCTTTACATTTCACTGACTAATTTATCAACATCCTAGCTAGCAAAAATGAGTTACATGATGTCATTTGAACGGCTTCTTTTAAACGATGTATGCAGCATTGAGACATACGTGCACGATATTCTGACCTAGGGCAGTTGGAGACATGTTTTCAAAGTGTTGGAAATATATATTCTGAAATAATATTTGTTGCATTTCTCTTGAGTCAGAGACATAATTTTCACACATTAAAATGATAATTGTGTCCATTGAATTTTAGTTATTTTGAATGATGCTTAGTTTCTTAAATAGACTAATTAAATTATATTAATAATAAACATATTTAGAAAACACAGTTTTTATGTACCACAATACTGTATGTGCTGTCTTAAAGAGACATGGTTAACCCCCCACCCCACTCAGCTCTGAAAACAAAGAAGACACCTCTACCTGTGGGTCATTAACATATAAAAAGCCGTTCACACCTCACACCCACCGCTCCTCACAACCAGCTGTAAGGATTCCTGGAAACTTCCACCAGTTCCTTTATACATCCACAAACGTAAGGTTTCTGGATGTTTCACGGGTTTACTTTGGTGTATTACCTTTCCAAGCACTCTGCCTCAAAAATCTGGCAAACCTAAAGTTTAGCAGGGATTTCCCATTCCGTATTTGTCCGTATACAGCTCTTTTCATGCAGTGAGAAGAGAGGCTACAAAAGACTCCCAAAACATTTGGAGGTCTCATGAAGGTCACATTGTTGCACCAACCGCACTGTTGAATATTCTAATCCCAGATGCACATGGATTTGATCATTGTGCCAGAGCAGAAGTGATTAGGAAGATTAAAGAACAAGGGTATTGGTCTCCATATTTGTATGCAACTGTAGAGGAATTTTTGTCAACATGTGAAGTGTGTGCTAAATACAATGTCAGAAAAGGAATAACAACGCCAATAGGTCATATTCCGGTACCAGAGGGTCCTTTTAAACACTTGGTGATGGATTATGTGGATATGATCAAGAGAGTGCAGTGTAAGAAATATATGCTTGTTGTTATTTGTAGATTTAGTCGCTGGGTGGAAGCTGTACCGTCGGAAGAGAGGTTATTCCTAGATTCGGGATACCATCAGAAGTAAGTTCAGACAATGGATCTGCGTTTATTCAAAAAACAGTAAAACAAGTACTACAACATTTAAGAATAAAGCAAAGATTAGGATGTGTTTATCGTCCACAATCTCAAGGAATGGTAGAAAAAGCCAATGGGATCATCAAAGCAAAACTCAATAAAATATGTGCAAGTACTAAACTTAACTGGGTGGATGCTTTACCTCTAGCACTAATGAGCTATCGCATGCAAACTAACAGAAATACACATCTAACACCGTATGAAATGCTTACAGGTCGACCTATGCCCGCTCCATATTGTAGAGGCCCATACTCGGGTCCTCCATTAGAACAATTGCAAATGGAATTAAGGTCATACATGAAAAAACTAACTGCTATCCATAAGGCTATTTATGTGCAGGAAAAAAGAAAGCAGTCGTGTGAGGAGACGGAGACCACATGCGCAATTGCCCCAGGGGATCACGTCTATCTGAGGGTATTCAGAAGGAAATGGAACCAGGCCAGAAGGGAGGGACCCTATAAAGTAGTGGCCGCTACCCCAACAGCATTTCGAGTGGAAGGCAGCAACACGTGGTATCACTTGAACCACTGCACCAAAGCTCATACAGAAAAGCCAGAGACCGGAAAGGACAGCCTTGGAACAAACAACCAAGAACCATCGACGGATAAAAGCAATGAGACACAAGGTGTGGCATCAGGAAATGACAATGGACAGAACACATCTGACAACATGCCTGATCCTCATATGCTTGTGGCCAATTCATGCTACGGACCACACAACGACACCAACCATTCAAGTTCAGAATCACACCACCACGCCATGGACTCCAACACCTGTAACTCCGATTCTGAAGCATACTTCCCTGTCATTAACTTCACCTGGAACAGCACAGATATTTAATCACACATCCTGGACATCAATTTCACCTGCCATAACACAGACTTTGAACGATACATCCCTTACATCACCGTCACTTGCAACCACAAAGACTTTTAATCACACCTCCTTTCAGCCAACATCACTTGCACCAACACAAAATCTCAGTCACATGGCCCTGTCATCAACTTTACTACCCTTAACACAAACGCTCAATCACACATCCCAGCAATTAACTTTTGCACCCACAAAGGAACCTAGGAACAATACAATTGCAAATACAACTGAACTGACACTGAGTGGAAAACAAAGGAGAAACATTGAGGACGATTACAACATGTATGAGGAGGATATCCAACTAGATATTTTATGGGAAACGGCACAAAGTAATCAATGGTATGAATGGGCAACCTTTACAGCAACAGACATACAAGGAAAAAACTGCCTATTTTGTTCTAAATCACCTGCAAGCCAAGTAATAATAGTACCAAATCCATTTAATTTTGAGAAATGTGCCGAGATGAATAGACTCTTGTTAGGGTTATGTCTTTGACTGTTGTGTTTGACTTCTTGTATTATTATTTGCCCATCTGTCTTGCCTTGTTTATGTCTCCACCCCATCATTTGTTACCATGGTTTCATTTAATTGTCTCAGGTGTCTTGTATCTGTTTATTATTGTTTCAGTTCTCCTATTGGTCATTGTCATGTATTTAGTGACTTCCTGTTCACCTGTTTGTTACGGTTCATTGTTTTTGTTACGTGTCACCGTGTGTAGTGTTTTCCAGTGTTTGTTTTTGTGCTACGTCGTTTATTATTAAAAGTATTACTGCAAATGGATTCACTCTTACCTGGTCTTCACTCCTCTGTCCGCGGTCGTAACAGAATGAACCGTCCAAAACAGGATCCAGCAGTAATCCCTAGTTCTCGTGTGCTTCCGGAACTCAGTATGCTTCATCAGAGCGGTGGTGGTCTGAGTATTGTTCCTCCCTCATCGGAGATGGAATGGAGAGAGAGACGCACGGCTTTAGCTTCCCTTCGACAGCAGGGTCAATCTGTGAGTTGCTTCGCCCAGATGTTCTGGACTTATTCCCGTGGCCTGCGACTTAATGAAACGGAACTAAAGATTTGGTTTAACCACTGCCTGGACGATCCTTTGCCTCAGCAGGAGATAATCGGGCTGGAGGCCTTGGACTTCTGGGATTTTACCCGTTATCTCGCCACGCGTAGCCGGTGGTCTGCGTGGATCACGCCTGAGTCTTCCGACAAGATGGCCGCCACAACTAAACAAGGGGTTGTCACGCATCTCGAGCCGGTAGGCGTGAGACCGTCGCGTAGTTCACGTAGCCGGAGGAGGCGAAAGACAGTGTTACCTGCTATGCTCATGCAACCCGATTTCAAGATGGCTGACGCCATATCCGAGCCTGTATACGACTCAGTTATCAATCCGATAGACCCGTCGAGAGCTCGTAGTAATCGCCTAGTTTCCAGTTTAGCGGACAACCAGATGACATCGGTTCGAGCGGCCGGTATTCCGCTCGTTTCCTCGAGCAGATCGTTCAAGATAATCGAGTCATTGAACCCTAACGAACTAAGTGAATTGTCCGGTTCAAAGGAACCGATTCAGACAAGTGACTCAATGAATCTTCCAGAATCTTTTGAATCGGCGGAAAGATTCGACTCTTTCGAATCATCCAATTTGACTGAGTCTTTAGAACTATTTAAACCTCCTGTGTCCATACCTGTGTCTACTGGTGGTACTGTGTTTTGCTCTTCCGTTCAACAGGAACTCTTACAGGTTTTTGAACCCAAGTCGTCTGATCTGTCTGTTGGGTCTGGAGGAGTCGAACCTGAAACACCTGAACTCCCTAACTCAACTGGATGGCCCGAACTTAAACAACAGGTACTCTCTGAGTCAAGTGAGATTTTTGAGTCAAGTGAGATTTTTGAGTCAAGTGAGATTTTTGAGTCAAGTGAGATTTTTGAGTCACCTCACCTGATGGCTTTGAAGGAGTCCCAAACCCTTGAATCTGAGCCCAGTGAGTCATCTAAGGAATTGCCAGATGAACTGCCAAATGAATCGCACAGTGAATCAAATGATTCAGAAAACTTACCTGAACCCCACAAAGAGGTGGAAAGATTAGATTCTTTTGAATTCTCTGAGACTCTTGACTTAAACAATTCTATTGAATTTTTGAATCTTCTGTATTTGCACTGGCTGTGTGTTGTGTTTGGGCTGTTTTTTGTTCCTCTGATTCACAGAAGATCTCTCAGACTCATGTGCTCGAGTTCCCTGAACACCCTGTCACCGCTGAGGAGTTTGAACCTGTGTCATCTATTCTCACAACTACAAAGCCTGTATCTGAACTGTCCGAGTTCTCTATTGATGCTGAGAGGGTTATTTACGAGTGTCAGGTCTCCAGTGTGTTGGCTGACATGGTTCCTTCCGAGCCTTATAGACTCTCTGCCCTGCTTGGTGTGGCTGCTGTTGAACTTTCTGCCTTGTCCACATTGACCACTTATGAACTCTGTGCCTTGTCTAATATGGCCAATGATGAACACTCTGCCTGGTCCAAGATGGCAACTCCCAGGTTCCATGAACTCTTTGCCTGGCTCAAGTTACGTATACCTGAACTAACCAGTTTCTCTGTGTTGTCCATGGGTCATGCTTCCCTGTCTTTGCGAGCTTCTCTCTTACCTGTCCTTGTTTCCAGGTACCGAGCTCCACCAGCACCACCATGGGTTACATCTCGGCTCTGGTCTCTGGTTTGGACTCAGCCTCCGCCCGCGGCCCCGCCTTGGACTCAGCCTCCGCCCGCGGCCCCGCCTTGGACTCAGCCTCCGCCCGCGGCCCCGCCTTGGACTCAGCCTCCGCCCGCGGCCCCGCCTTGGACTCAGTTGTGGTCGCTGGCGTTATGGTTTGTTGGCCCTCCATCCCTCCCCCGTTCCGCCTCCGCTCCACCTCCCACCTGGACTATTGTCTTTGTCCGTCTGGTAGCCGTCCTTTAAGGGGGGGGTACTGTTAGGGTTATGTCTTTGACTGTTGTGTTTGACTTCTTGTATTATTATTTGCCCGTCTGTCTTGCCTTGTTTATGTCTCCACCCCATCATTTGTTACCATGGTTTCATTTAATTGTCTCAGGTGTCTTGTATCTGTTTATTATTGTTTCAGTTCTCCTATTGGTCATTGTCATGTATTTAGTCACTTTCCTGTTCACCTGTTTGTTACGGTTCATTGTTTTTGTTACGTGTCACCGTGTGTAGTGTTTTCCAGTGTTTGTTTTTGTGCTACGTCGTTTATTATTAAAAGTATTACTGCAAATGGATTCACTCTTACCTGGTCTTCACTCCTCTGTCCGCGGTCGTAACAACTCTATTGTAATATGAAAATGCTTAAACCTACTTGTCCAGCAGAATGTTTGGGTTTTCTAAGTAATGCCAAAGACAGACTTATGTATCGACACATACGACAATTAGCAGCTAGATGTAAATGTATTGATATATCCAAAATTATGCAAATACAAAATAATCAAAAAATAGAGATTCCACAATGGTACACCATAGATTATAGTAAGGAATATGAGTGCTTTGTAAAAACCACAGGGGATATTAATATGGGACAATTTAAAGGAAAATGCAAAGTAATTTGGACCATAGATAAAACAAAACTTCGACAGGCCGGCGATTCCTAAGATTAGGTCATCAGGAATAAGAAAGGGAAAGAAAATAGTTCCAGAAAAAACCTGTGAAAATCAAACTATAGCATTACCTGATGCGGATACCTATAAAGATCAAACACAAGCAATAGCAGATTTTTTCTGGGTTTGTGGCCATAGAAAACTTTTACCGTTTTTGCCAAAAGGATGGAAAGGAACATGTACAAGAGTACGACTAATACAGGAAATTCAAATAATAGAATGGGATTTTGATAATAAGAGAAAAAGGACACAAGTAACCATAGAGTTAAGAGAAGTTACGAACCAGATCCTAAAATATATTTAGACTCAATAGGTCAACCAAGAGGGGTACCAAATCAATTCAAGGCTAGAGATGAAGTGAAATCAGGTTTTGAATCAATATTTATTTGGATTTCGCAAAATAAAAATACAGAATGGATAAATTACATATATTATAATCAGCAAAGATTCATTAATCACACCAATGAGGCTTTGATGTCGTTAGGAGAACAACTAGATGCAACAAGTAAAATGACATGGCAGAATAGACTTGCTCTAAATTGGATATTAGCAGACAAAAATGGAGTGTGTATTTTATTTGGAAATCAATGTTGTACATTTATTCCTAATAATACTTCACCAGAAGGTACATTTACAAAAGCCATGGCGAAACTCAAAGACTTACAAATAGAAATGGAAAACAATGCAGGAAGGGACGAGAAAATATGGGATTGGTTCGATTTAAAACTAGGAGCATGGGGAGCTTGGTTCGCAAAATTAGGTATATTCTTGGGAGTAGCAAGCAGCATTGGAGGACTATTATTTTGTTGTGTAATACCCTTATTAAAAGTCTTCATTATCAAAGCCACAGTTAAACAAATGGAAGTGCTGAGATATCAAGATGATAGGAAATTGAAATCACAAAATAATCAATCTGTATACTATCAAGATCTGCTTTACAAAACAGTAATGAATTTACAACTAGTAAATGAGAATTCAAGCACCTCTGATGAGGAGGGAGACGAAGATTAAAAAAAAAACATTCATTTAAATTGTTATCAAGAATTATTATGCATGCTTTACTTAGTTGTATTATTGGTTATTTCCATTTACTAGTTTTATTTGAATTAATTACATTTATGTGTGTATTATGCAATCTTTACTTAGTTTATTATTGGTTATTTACATTTACTTGTTTTATTTGGAGTACTCCACTTTAATTTGTGTTGAAACCTTTACTTAGTATATTAGTGGATCACATTTACTTGTGTTATTTGAGTTAATCTACATTCATTTGTGTTTATTATATTATGTTTTATTATTGGTTATTTCTCTTTACTTTGTTTATTTGAATTAACTTACATTTATACTTGTTTATTATACTTAATTTTGAGTTTTATGCTTCAATTTAGTATCAATTAGTTATATTTACTCGGTTTGAATTTGAATATTGAATTTTTAACATTTAATTTGTGTTTATTATGTAGACTTTCCTTTTGTTTTTATTATTTTTTACTTGGATTCATTAATTTTGACTTCGCGTTTACGGCGTTTTATCATATACTTTACATAGCTATAATGATAACTGTAAGCGCAGAACCAATTGTTTAGGACTTAAGTTCTTTTACTTTTACATTCAAGACAAAATGAGAATGGAAAGACGTTTGTTCTTAAGTTCCATGGTTCGAAGTGCTGTGGCATAATTTGGTAATTGATAATGTATAGTGGCTTTCTTTAGCCACAAGATAGTAACAATTGAGACACTGAATTATGAAACAGCACTCCGGATTAAAATAAATAAACAGAAATGAGGCTAGGTAAGCCTCAGAGCGGGGATTATGAAGTAGTTTATTTTAATCCAAATATGTGCATCAGGACTTTACCATTATAATCCAACGTCAGGAGTTTAAGAAACATCTGTGTGTATTTAAGAGCCAGCTGTGTGTATTCAGGTTTCATGTCAAAGGGCAAAAAGGGTTTTAAGAATAGCCAAGGGTCAAATAGGTCATGGGAAGGAGACACTGGTCTGAGGAATGTCATGTGGTTACAAATCCTATATTGTTTTAAACATGGAGGGGAGGGACCCAAAGCATATATATATATCAGCCATGGTGCCAGAAGAAGCCAGTGGATCTTGCAAGATCTCCTCACGGCTTTATTTCGCTAACAATAAAGTCCATCTTTGAAATCAAAACCTAAGACTGAAGATTGTTTTATTTGAAGAAAAGGAAAACCACAACAGTGGCAGCTTCAAGTTTTTGTATGTTGAAAAATAAGTCAAGTGGCTGTTATCAATGATAAGTTAAACTGAAGTTTACACTTTCTGTACTTTGTCCAAAGCATATTCTACGGGCAAGAGAAAGTACTTCAAAAAAAAGTTTACAACACTGTAGCTGCCACTTTCTGTAGTTTCTTTAAATGTTATTGTACATTGGAAATTAAGTGAAGTGGCTGTTATCAATTATAGGTTAACAAACTCAAGTTTCTACCTTCTGTTGTTTGTTTAAAGTATACATTTTCTACCAGAAAGACTCGAAGATAGGTTAAGAATTGATATGAGTTTATTTAACAGTAGTTAGCAACCAAGGCTGGAATACAACACAGTATAGTTCTTTGGCGTAGGCCCGACCATAGTTCAAATCCGGGGGTCACGGATTCTTGCGGTTCCTGTCTGAAGATGAAGACAGGCCAGAATCTAATCCCCCTCGAGTATGGACGGAACCGACCTGGTGATGGTGGTAGGGAGGGTGGGTTGTAAATGCTGGCATCAGTATCTGCGAACGCAAAGACAAGTGAGTACGAGGCTTATATACAATCAGTATCAGGGGTGATTGATTGCGCCTTGTGAAATGAATGACGTAACATTCAAGTTTCCTGGTAGAATTTACGCTACGCTACGCTACGCTACGCTAAGCTAACATTTCTACCAGAAAGACTCGAAGATAGGTTAAGAATTTATATGAGTTTATTTAACAGTAGTTAGCAACCAAGGCTGGAATATAACACAGTATAGTTCTTTGGCGTAGGCCCCGACCATAGTTCAAATCCGGGGGTCACGGATTCTTGCGGTTCCTGTCTGAAGATGAAGACAGGCCAGAATCTAATCCCCAAAAATTGGTAACGATGATCGGTACCCACCAGTGTTTCTTAGAGGTTCCTGAAACAGAGACAAGAGAAATTGTTATCTACTGACATTGACGGATGCCGTAAGAGGCCATGGGATTGCCGCTTAGGCCGTAGAAGGCAGCAATATGCCAGAGAGAGATAGGCTGGAGAAATAGACTGAGAGATAGGCCGCGTAGGCTGTAGAAGGCAATGATATGCCTAGTGGGAAAAGCCGCGTAGGCTTTAGAAGGCAACAATATGCCAGACAGAGATAGGCCGCGTAGGCCATGGAAAGCAACTATATGCCTAGTGAGAAAAGGCCGCATAGGCCTTTGGAAGGCAACGATATGCCAGAGAAATAGCCGCGTAGGCCATAGAAGGCAACGATATGCCAGATAGAGATAGGCCGAGTAGGCCATAGAAGGCAACGATATGCCAGAGAGATAGGCCGCGTAGGCCATAAAAGGCAACGATATGCCAGATAGAGATAGACTGCGTAGGCCATAGCAGGCAACGATATGCCGAGTGGGAAAAGCCAACAGTTTAGCTTCCAATAAGATTCACCACCACCAGTATTGACAAAAGATACATACCATTAGCATGTCCGTAAATGTTGACCGTAACGTCAGCAGTAGAGGATATCCGTAGAAGGCTGGCATGTTAGGCTTGAGAGCATAGAGGCAACGTAGGCCGGAAAATAAAGCCTTGTTAGGCTTGATAGCAGAGAGGCCGCGTAGGCCGCAGAAGGCAACGTTATGCCAGAGTGAGAAATGATATAAATGGTGCAAAGGCCATGATATAGCATGGTTGAATACGCCACCACCACCAGTAATTTGCTTAAAACATACCTTGATTATTGCTTGCCATTATTGAATTGAATGTCATAGTGTATTCCTGCACACGGTGAATTAGGAGCGCAGCTTCTGATGAAGAGAGACAATTGATGTATGCATGCTTTTATATTGTCATTGTAAAAGTAGGGAGAAGATAAGATGGATACAAACAAATCTGACTGACGCTAAAGATTGCACGGTGTCATTGTTGTGTCTTGCGTTTCCCCAGTCTTGTACTCTTTATTTGAAGTTCTGTAATGTCGTCCATGTCTGTAGTTCTTGTAGTTCGTTGGTCCTTGTTCTAGACTGTTACCCAGGTGTGTCTTGATATCTTGTTAACCCACATGAATATATACAGCCCTTGTGTTTCAGTTGTCCTTTGTTGAGTATAGTTTGCTGTCATCACTTTTTGGTCCTGTATTCTGGTCTTCATCTGGTTCTGCTTTGTGCGCTTTTGGGTTTTAAGAAATAAACCATTGCATTTGGATCCGTTGCCTTGTCTTGCCTGCTTCGCCATGACACACAGAGGATTATAAAATTCTCCGTTTAAGATGTAAATTAAGACCTCCCAAAAACTGAGGAGCGGTATCAGTAGGTTTGTGCAGTTGATAGATGGACGTACTCCGAAAGTAATAGCCTTCTAGATGAAAGTTTACAGCTTAAACTTTGACTAACCATAATAGCATGATTAAACGTGACAGTTTTGTGCTAACAGTCTTACATGATATGCACTTAAGAAGTTCTGAATTATTTGTTGAATGAAGATCCTCCGCCACGCTGGCATTCCAGAAACGATCGAAGTCTGCACCATACACGACCGTGGACGTGAAACGTGACAACATGCGTGCACGCGGCAAGTGCGCACGGCCCAATACTAACGAAAGCTTATTTCTTGTACATGTAGCAATTATGAATGTTCAAATCCTTGCAGCCATTTGCAATTAGAGTTCCTGGAAGTTGATAAAGAGCCCTGATGTTAATGCAGGCACTGAAAATAAAGCACTTATAGAACTGCATGTCCGTAGTCTGTGTAAAAACATGTACAGTTTTAAAATAGCTTGCCTCATGTATGCAGCCGCGCTGTTATAATGGTTTAAATCCTAGCAGCCGGTGTAATGTGGTTATATGGAAAGTTGATGCATGTTTCGCTATTTTCTTGAGGATGCAGAGTAAGTGGATTGTATGCATCTAATTCCAGACAAAGTTCCTTGTAAAGTTATCATTTAGAATCATAACTGCATGAGTTTTGGCTTTCCCAGAAGAAAGATTCCCATCGTGAAACATCATCACGAATTCTATGATCGTGGCTCTAAGTCGGTGGTACAGTGTCGTACGGTGGGAGAAGTTTAAAGACAGACATTTTCCTGGTCTTGCGTCCAAGATAGCCTACAATAGTTTTCTGACAGTGTCAGAAATTCAGCATGATCACTGCACAATGCGTTTGCTGCTACAACTTGTCAGGGTGCAAAAATCCTGTGGTATTTTCCAGGTTTAAAATGAAACATTTAATTAAATTAGAAACAAGTTATTTCAGATGCATTCCAATTCTCCAGTCATGTTGGAATTCATTAAAACAGCATATGACGATTAGAATTAAATAGTTGAAACACATAAGATAATCGAACACCACTATATTTGAACATAACACCACTCGAATAAATATTTTAGACATTATTTGCATTGGGTTCCATGTTAAAACAAGAAGGAATTGTGTTTGTATTCTGTATAGCTGGTGGCACCACCATTTCGGGCGAAACATACGTTGCCAACGTTCAATAGCACTTTAAATAGGAATTACGTGCTGTGATTTAAAGCTAGCAGTCACATTACATCTTCAAACCAGTATCCAGACATCCGCTGTAGCCTATATGCGCATATTCTGTGTGCCTGCGTCGCAAACAAAGCACAATGCGCTTAATGGTTTAAACTGATGCAACCTGTTGTGTTCTTGAAGAGGCAAGGCGCGTGTTTTTCAACTTTAAGTGAGGTCTACTGCATAACAAACAAACTCAACATGAGGGTTTACAGGCTCAACTTTTGTTGAGACATCCGCAGAATGCACACCCACCAAAACAACGGCAAGCCCTCAGGAATAACACCAATGCACGTTTTAATTGTATTAAATACACCACACAACCTCAGCTCCGTCTCCATATTGCGCTGTAAGCAGGGGCGTCAGTTTGTGTTGAAAAGTGGTGGGGACAAAAGATCCGATGAAAAAACATTACAGCAGGACGGGAAAAATATTCAATAAGGGCGCATGAAAAATGGGCAGAGTGTAGGTAGGTCAACAACACAAAAATACTCAGCATAAAACCCCTCAACAATGTCGATTGCACATGTAACAATCCCTGCAACACCAGCTCAACCGAACACTGCCAAAGCACCATACTGTAACAGTAGATTGTAGATAACAGTAGTACTGTAAATAAGTCAATGATTACAATGAAATTCATTACATATGTAAAAGAAAACACACTATAAGCAAGCACACAACGCAACATATGTGACCCTGGACCACAAAACCAGTTGTACACTGCAAAAAATGATATTCAAGAAAAAATGTTCTTAGTATTTTTGTCTTGTTTTCAGTAAAAATATCAAAAAATTCTTAAATTAAGATGCTTTTTCTTGATGAGCAAAATGACCCAAGAAAATAAGTCTAGTTTTTAGACCAAAAATACCAAACGTAAGTGATTTTGTGCATAAAAAAAGCAAAAAAATCTGCCAATGGGGTAAACAAAAAAATCTTGACAATTTTTCTTAAACACTAAATTCAAGACAAATTCAAGAAAAAAATAGCTTACCCCATTGGCAGATTTTTGCTTGTTTTATGCACAAAATCACTTACATTTGGTATTTTTGGTCTAAAAAATGATTTTTGCTCATCAAGAAAAAGCATCTTAATTTAAGAATTTTTAGATATTTTTACTGAAAACAAGACAAAAATACTAAGAATTTATTTCTTGAAAATTGGACATTCTTATTTATTTTTGTCTTGTTTTCAGTAGAAATATCTAAAAATTCTTAAATCAAGATGTATTTTCTTGATGAGCAAAAATTATGTAAGAAAATAAGTCTAGTTTTAGACAAAACTATAGAATTTAAGTGAATTTGTGCTTAAAACTTAAAATTTTTGCTTAAATTAAGTGTTTAAGGAAAAATAAATCTTATTTTTAGATTTTTCTCTCACCCCATTGGCAGATATTTTTGCTTGTTTTAATCACAAATTCACCTTAATTGTATATTTTTTGTCTTAAATCTAGACTTATTTTCTTAGGTCATTTTGCTCATCAAGAAAAAGCATCTTGATTTAAGAATTTTTAGATATTTCTACTTAAAACAAGACAAAAATACTAAGTAAGAAAGACATTTTTGCAGTGTAAGTCGCAGAGGTATTGTTTGATTTTTCAGAACATTTTAACCAAATGCTTTTAAAAAGTGGTGGGGACAAAATCAGCCATTTCAAAAAGTGGTGGGGACATGTCCCCAGCGTCCCCAGTGTAAATGACACCTATGGCTGTAAGACGTGGTCATTGCCATCTTTCGGTTGTAAAAGCATGTAATGTGCACTATCAGCCAATCCAGTATAATGAATAAGAGAGCTTACCTTAGGAGAAGATAATCCAGATAAATAGATGGGATGTTCAACACGACCGAGCTCGGATAAGAAGTTGACTGATATCTGGAATAAAGTCTCATTTAAAAAGTACAATGAAAAGTTGATGCATTCTCGTACTTTATACATGTGCATAAATAACTGAAGATTTTAAAGCACAAAGCTTTAGATGGAAATATTTATGCTGAAACCCGTGCTCAATAAAACTGACAATATGCATTACTGTTGCCATTCGACCACACACACACTTACGATTTGCTCAGCAACAAAATGTGTGCTTGAAAACTTTACCCTGTATGACCAGGACTTATTCTCCAATGATATATTAATGGCGTGTCCTGCCATAGGATTTAAAGTTCGTAAAATAGCGTATCCCCCTATCCTTAAAGTCTGTAATTAGGGTAGGGGAGTGAAGATCTAACGTAAATATTTGCATTTGATCTGTACAGTTTGCATGAATACTGTTAGGCATTAAGCAACTTGCATTGTAGTACCGTAGCAGGTATAGGACGTTGCAAGAACCTGTTACATGAATATATGGTACCTTATATTATTGATGTATTTGGGAAACACTGAACGTGACAGTTCAGATGAAGCTCTTTGCGCATTCCATATTCCAAAAACAGAAACACACGAGCATTAGACCGCGTCATTGGCCTCTTTGCAGGATGTCATGCATTGCATACACGCCGTATTTAATGTGCAAAATTTTCGCGAGCAATAGCCGTTTATTCATTGCTTCACAAAACATTCTCGCACGGTTTAAAACCAATAATAAGCGGAGGATTTCGTATTGTAGATGAAAGACAAAGATCCTGTAATGAGGGAGATATCAACATTCTGCATCCTTCCAAACCCGTGCAGGTGCAGCGCTTCGCTAATCAATGATGATTAGTGACATCTGCTGCGGGCGTTCAGAGTGTGCGACAGTCAATATTATGGTTACACTTTACAGATCATCCAAATGTTCTTGCACTGTTCATAAAAAGAAACGGCCTGTGGTATCCTTCCCTGTGTACTGCAGGGTTACACACTTTGGAAGCTTGCAGACTTCCTTTTTAAGTCTTTAACCTTCTGTGAGAGCTCCTCGCGATGGTGCAGGTGAAACGAAACGAGTTGAGAAAATCCCAGGAAAACAGTACGAATGCCTGATAAAATCACTCAACATTTGAATCGGCGTGTAACAGGTGACTAACGCTTTAGTATACATATGCACTGAACATCGAGCGTGTAAATGCTGGCATCAGTATCTGCGAACGCAAAGACAAGTGAGTACGAGGCTTATATACAATCAGTATCAGGGGTGATTGATTGCGCCTTGTGAAATGAATGACGTAACATTCAAGTTTCCTGGTAGAACTTACGCTACGCTACGCTAAGCTAACATTTCCATTAAAAACAAAAAAGTACATATTTCAAATTAAAAAAAAAAGTTTACAACACTTACAGGAACTACAGAAAGTGGCAGCTTCAAGTTATTGTATGTTGAAAAATAAGTCAAGTGGCTGTTATCATTGATAAGTTAAATCGAAGTTTACACTTTCTGTACTTTGTCCAAAGCATATTCTACAGGCAAGAGATAGTACTTAAAAAAAAAAAGTTTACAACACTGTAGCTGCCACTTTCTGTAGTTTCTTTAAATGTTATTGTACATTGGAAATTAAGTGAAGTGGCTGTTATCAATGATAAGTAAAAAAAAACCTCAAATTTCTACCTTCTGTAGTTTGTTTAAAGCATACATTTTAAGATCAAAAACAGTACACATTTCAAATTAAAGGTTTATAACACTTACAGGAACTACAGAAAGTGGCAGCTTCAAATTATTGTATGTTGAAAAATAAGTCAAGTGGCTGTTATCAATGATAAGTTAAATCGAAGTTTACACTTTCTGTACTTTGTCCAAAGCATATTCTACAGGCAAGAGATAGTACTTAAAAAAAAAAAGTTTACAACACTGTAGCTGCCACTTTCTGTAGTTTCTTTAAATGTTATTGTACATTGGAAATTAAGTGAAGTGGCTGTTATCAATGATAAGTAAAAAAACCCTCAAATTTCTACCTTCTGTAGTTTGTTTAAAGCATACATTTTAAGATCAAAAACAGTACACATTTCAAATTAAAGGTTTATAACACTTACAGGAACTACAGAAAGTGGCAGCTTCAAATTATTGTATGTTGAAAAATAAGTCAAGTGGCTGTTATCAATGATAAAGTTAAACTGGAAAGTCCACTTTCTGTAGTTTGTCTAAAGCATATATTCTACAGGCAAGAGATGGTACTTACAATACTGAAGCTGCCACTTTCTGTAGTTTTTGTAAATGTTATTGTACATTGGAAATTAAGTCAAGTGGCCGTTATCAATTATAGGTTAACAAACTCAAGTTTCCACTTTCTGTAGTTTGTCTAAAGCAAATATTCTACAGGCAAGAGATAGTACTTAAAAAAAAAAGTTTACAACACTGTATTCTACAGGCAAGAGATGGTACTTACAATACTGAAGCTGCCACTGTCTGTAGTTTCTATAATGTTATTGTACATGAAAAATAAGTCTGTTATGGCTGTTATCAATTTTTTTATAAATAATAAATAAAAAGTTTGTTTTCAAAGTAAATGAACTGTTTTTTAAAGAAGTCTAGATGACTGGTAAAGGACATCTGGACAGTGAGGTAGATGAGGCTGAATCTTGTGTTCATCTGAAAAAAAAAAGAAATTCATAAAGGTTTAGAACAACATGAGAGTGAGGAAATGAAAGCTAAAAATGTGTTTTTTGAAACACTATTAGGGTTGTTCTGATAGCAGTATTGGAAATGTGACCGATACCATGAAACAATTTCTTAAAGAAGACCTAGGGCCCTATTTTAACGATCTGAAAAGCAAGTGCGAAGCGCAACGCGCAAGTGAGTTTGTGGGCGGATCTTGGGCGCTGTTGCTATTTTCCCGGCGTGAGAAATAACTCTTGCGCCGGGCGCAAATCAAAAAGGGGTTGGTCTGAAGTAGGTTCATTATTCATAGGTGTGATTTGGGCGTAACCTCAGAACGCTATCCAACATTCCCTTTAAACGAAAGGGCGCAAGTTCCATGGCGGGTTGCTATTATTATGACGGATTTACCAGGTGCACGCCAGGAGCGGTTCACAGCCGAGGAGACCGACGTTCTAACGGGAGCTGGATCTGCCTACACATGACCTGATGCCAGCAGAGGACATTGCTGCGTCCACCCTCACCGCTGAAAGGGTTTGGGGGCTTTGAAATCGGACCCAAGAAACGCAAGCAAGGTCCAACCCCAAAGTACTCTTACAAATCAAGTTCATATACATTAAGGTTTCTTATGAAAACATTTTAATTATTATTTACATAAAATAAACTTAATACAGCCACACAACAAACTTATGAAAATATTTTAATCGTTATTTGCATGAGAATTTTTTAACGCAGCCACACAATAAATAAAAACTATCACCACAATGCTCACCACTATGATTTCCCTTATCTCATGTGTTAATATTTTTTATTGTAACAATTTATGATTTGCAAAAATAACTGTTACATCTGTGTAGATTAGATGCAAAGTGTATGCGCGTTGTGCACGCTATACATTATGGTCAAGCATGCGCCCTTAAAATAGCATAATGAACAACGCGCAACGCGCCACTGACTTTAAACTTTTTTTCTGGTCAGTGGCGCAATTGTTTTTTGAAACTGCAAAATAGCATCAGGGATGGTTTGTGCCGGAAGACGCCTCTTTTTTTGCGCTGAACCGCCCAGGGAGCGCAAGTTCATTCCCTAGTTTGCCGACATGCGTCTGTGGAGGGAAAAACCCGCTGTGCGCCGGTGCAAAATACGAATGATACATGCGTCACTGACAAAGTCAATTGCGCTGGGTGCAAGATAGGGCCCCTTGTTATGCCTGCTAAAGCTAACTCTGCAAAACAGAATTTACTTCATTGCTGCTCTGAATCCAAACACAGAAAGTTGCCACAAGCAACCACTGTTTAGAGTTGTGAAGAAGAAAAAATTGTTAGCTGTGTATGCTTTTTGCTGTCAGTATTTTAGACTAATAAAACTGTGACATGTCACATATGCTATGCTGTGAATTCAATGGGTGGCCCAAGTATTAAAACAAGTAACTTAATGTAGCATTTCAAGACTTTTTACGCTAAAGAAATTATGGTTACACAAAGACAATTATTTTCTAAAACTAAAATACTCTTCAGTTTAAAGTGTTAGATGTGTTGTTGCATTTAAAGTTCTTTTTTACCCAAAAATAAATATTACTGTCAAATGTATTTCACTGCATATATTTTTGCATGTTTTAAGGAATAAGTTTGAAGTACATAAAATAGTTACATGCGTTCATACATATGGAAGTTTTTTTTGGACTTTTTTAAATTAATTAATTAAATTATAAAATAATTAATTAAATTATAAAATAATTAATTAAATTATAAAATAATTAATTAAATTATAAAATAAAAAATTAAATTGCAAAATATGTCCCAAATTTGAAAATGAAATGCTAAAATAAAAATTAAAACATTATATTAAATTATTTCATTTTAATTTTTAACGTGATAAAGCATCATTCCGGCCAAATTAAAAAATTCAATTAAATTGATGATTTGACATTTTATTTTCAATATAATCTTGAGTCAAGACTGACAATATTAAAATAAAAAGGCAAGCTTGAAAAGGAATCTGTAAATTCATTTTTTTAAAAGGCTTTTTATTCATGCCCAAGCAATAATAGGGACAAAATTAAAACGTAAAGTTCAGTTTTAATTTTATGTTCTTATTTTCTTTATCATTTTCGTTTTAATTGTCGTGTTCACTTTTATTTTCAACTTGTATGCAAATTCAATGTTAATCAGTGGGTGGGGCTTACTTGCTTAAAAAAAGGGGATTGGCTGAAGCAGTGTTGCCAACACAGTGACTGCCCCTGCTCCGGTGCCCCGCTGCAAAAGTAAGTTACTGGTCGCTGTGTATGTCCATTCTCATGAAATGCATACAAATAACAAGCAGTGTGATTATCGTGCTGTACGCCAAATTTAATTTTTGCGAGCATATGATACACCAGTCCTTCCCGGATTTCGGCGCATGTATTGCACGATTATCACACTGCGTGATACTGTATGTGTATACATATGAGAATGAGACTGACGCCTCACCGGATCAGATTAAAGCATTCGCATAATTTGTCTAGTAAAGGTTCTTAACTCGCAATAGTTATTTTCATGGAACAAAGCACTCACAGTCATAACACAGACCAACCAAATAAATAAATAAAAACCTTTTCTGCATGAACACTTAAAATGAATTGCATTAAATAGTTTGCCACCGAACCTGCATTAACGACGACAGTGGGGCTTCCGGCCTTAGTCAAACGGTTTGGCACGTATGGTTGGGTTGCGATTTTGGTGCTTTCGTGTGTCTTGTGAATAGTATGCCATACAGACCCGTTTGCCACTGAACCTGCATTAACGACGACAGTGGGGCCTCCAGCCTTAGTCAAACGGGTTGGTATGTATGGTCGGGTTGCGTTTTTCGCGCTTTCGTGTGTCTTGTGAATAGTATGCCATACATACCCGTTTGCCACTGAACCTGCATTAACGACGACAGTGGGGCCTCCAGCCTTAGTCAAACGGGTTGGCACGTATGGTCGGCCTGCGATTTTGGCGCTATCGTAAGTCTTATGAATAGTATGCCATACAGACCCGTTTGCCACTGAACCTGCATTAACGACGACAGTGGGGCCTCCAGCCTTAGTCAAACGGGTTGGTATGTATGGTCGGGTTGCGTTTTTCGCGCTTTCGTGTGTCTTGTGAATAGTATGCCATACAGACCCGTTTGCCACTGAACCTGCATTAACGACGACAGTGGGGCTTCCGGCCTTAGTCAAACGGGTTAGCACGTATGGTCGGGTTGCGATGTTTTTGGCGTTTTCTCCTGGTCCTGTAAATGGTATACAATATAGACCCGTTTGCCACTGAACCTGCATTAACGACGACAGCGGGGCTTTAGGCCTTAGTCAAACGGGTCGTCAGGTTTCATTTTCACTTAAAGATCGGAAGGTGACCCTTATTTACCATATATACCCTCGCATTGGGCCCCCAATTTGCTAAATCCTCAACTGTGGATAACATAATTATGCCGCAATATTTAGTCTGTCTGGAACTAAGCTGAGTTAAACCACATCACTGTGTGACACTTCAATACATATGAACGGCCGCTACGCTAATACGATTTTGTTTTTCTCTCCCTGTCTCGTCCTCGACCCGAGGACAACGAGACAAACAGACCCAGTCCCGGTAGATGTGAAAGTCGGCACACCTCTGATCTACTGGCCGTCCTTCAACGTTATGCCCAGCTGATGCCTGACCAACGATCACCGGCAGAACCGCCTAATCTCCGCTAAATCTCCATTTCCGTTCTCCCAAGGGTTTTTCCCTCCTAGGACTTATTTTTCCTCGGATAAAAGCCCGGGGTTTTTTTTCTCCTAGGGGGTTTTTCACCCCGGGGAGGCAGCCTTTTTGGGCTTTACCTAGCTTCCTCTTCTATACGTTGCTTTAGTAATACGTGCACTTATAATATTGAGTCATAGCCGCAGCAAATTTAACTGCTCATGCTATCATGTATTTTGTTGTGCTATCTGTCGTTTTTCTGTGCTTTTCACTGCTTCTATTTATGTAAAGCTGCTTTGAAACAATTGACTTTTGTGAAAAGCGCTATATAAATAAAATTGAATTGAATTGAATTGAATAGATGTGTAAAATATTTTAAATATGACATGTTGTATTGTGTAGTCTGAAATTGCATTTTTAATCTGTTTACTTCACATAGAGAGGAATTTCAGAAGTTTAATAGCTTACTCAGTAATATGTCGTGAAACACAAATAAGTATTAGTGATAATTTTAGCAAACAACTTCCGTAATACATTCATTGTGAAATTACTTAACAACCAAAAGTCACAAACTAATTGCTCTTTTTATTTGGAATGATAGAAAAGCTAGACTTCGCCTTAAGTTATTACATCTGCCTTATGAAAGAGGAGGGCTCCAGCTTCCGAATTTTAGATGGTACTATATGGCTGCCCAACTGACCTCAGCATTATATTATTTTTTTACAACAGCACCTCCACCTTGGGTAGACATTGAACAAGAGTCCATCTCGGATATGCCATTAAAGATGTATCTATACTCTTCAGATATTAAGTCATTGAAGAAGAAAACAAAAAATCCTTTTCTTAAAAATACTGTTTCCATCTGGCACGATGTACATAAGCATATTGGTGATATGCCGAGATTATCACAGTTTACTCCTATTTGGGGCAATGAACAATTTATACCTGGTAATAAAGATGGTGGATTTAAGTTTTGGAATATAAGAGGCATTCAGAAAATTATGGATTTATATGAAGATGGTGTTTTACTTTCATTTGATCAGTTGTGCCAGAAATATGAAATCCCCAAAAAGCATTTTTTCAAGTACTTGCAGTTGAAAAGTTACATGTTATCAAAAGAAAAACAGATACTCTGTATGCCATCTTTATCAAGATTAGAAGAAACAACTCTTGGGAATTTAGAAGGCAAGGGTCATGTATCGGTGTACTATAACTTAATGGTCAAACACAGTACTGAATCAACATTGGACAAATTAAATGCTTGGAAAATTGATATAAAGGAAGATATAGATGAGGTAGATTGGAAATACGCATGTCTTAAAGCACAAACACAGACAATAAATACCAGGTTTAAATTACT
Source organism: Paramisgurnus dabryanus (assembly GCF_030506205.2). Classification (NCBI taxonomy): domain Eukaryota; kingdom Metazoa; phylum Chordata; class Actinopteri; order Cypriniformes; family Cobitidae; genus Paramisgurnus; species Paramisgurnus dabryanus. The sequence goes on along the minus strand of NC_133345.1, from coordinate 4,430,024 downwards.
TCAATATAAATGGTTAATGCGAACATATATAACACCTGTTAAACTTCATCAAATGTCCTGTAATATTCCAGATGTGTGTTCTAAATGCTTGGATAACAAAGGTACATTATACCATTGCCTCTGGGAATGTCTAAAAATACAAAACTTCTGGAAGGAGGTTTTAACATGTATGTCCAATATGTTTAGTATTAAAATTCCTATGAATGTAAAACTTTGCATTCTTGGAATATATCCAGTGGACTTTATACAAACATCAAGACAGACTAACCTTATAGACTTTGGTCTGCTTCAAGCCAGAAGAGTTATTGCACTATGCTGGAAGAGTATGGACGCTCCATCCATGAAAATGTGGATTAAGGAGATATCAAATTGTATCGGACTGGAAAGGCTAACATATATCGCTAAATGTAAGAGGAATGACTTTGATCGGCTGTGGGAGCCATACATAAATATCATGTAAATTGGGACTGCAGACTATAGAAAGGAATTTTTTTTTTTTTGACAATATAGTATATAAATTTGTTACAGACAATGTAATTATTATTATTATTATTTTTTTTATTTTTATTATTAACGATTTCTTTATTTATTTATTTATTTATTTATTTATTTTTTGTTGTTGTTAGTTATTAATATTATTATTATTATTATTTATTAATATATATATTTTTTTAAGAAGTATTAATGGAAGATGTATATGTGAAGAGGTGTAAGCAAGTGTACTTGTTCTGGGGTTATAAAATGAGAAAATGACAATAAAACATATTGAAAAAAAAAAAAAAACACCAAAAGTCGCTCTAAGCGGGAGGCGAACCAATGATCGCTCTGTCATGGGAGTCGAGCGCTGCCAACCTGCAGGTACGCAGCGCTTCACCCTCCGCGTCATTCTCTTGATTAGTGCGGGTCGTGGGAGACGAAGCCGTGGGCACGGAGAGTGAACCACGCACGCCCAGAGCGCTCAACCCGCATGAAGGACCGATTGGGATATTAGGGAAAGATATTACCTCACCACACCGCCTTAATAATAGCTGGCTCTGTTAAAACAGCGAATAACATCCTCTATAGTATTAATGCATCACTCATTTGTATCGCGTTAATGATTGCAAGGTAACGAAAGATCAATAAGTTTATTACCTCATTAGCAGGGTATCATAATTCATTTCAAAGCTTGTCATTTTCATCTTAAGACACAAATTTTGAAGATATTCTTAAGAAAAAAAATGACAACTTCTTAAGAAATGTTCAAGAATTGCACTTAGGAACATTCTTACGAACTTCTTATAATTTTTCTTAAAAACTTTCTTATTTTTTGTCTTAAGAATGTTTTCGTAAATCCGGCCCCAGCTTCTTTTAATGTTTGTTCCTCCTTTGAAATGTAAACAATCCACGCGTCAGCTCGTACAGTCTAAAAATCTTACCCTGGAGGGGCGGAGCACTGCATAGTTTTAGCTCCAACCCTGATCAAACACACCTGAGCAAGCTAATCAAGGTCTTCATGATCACTAGAAAATCACAGTTGGGTAAGTTTGATTAGGGTTGGACCTAAACTCTGTAGTGCTCCGGCCCTCCAGGGTAAGATTTGGGGAACCCTAGTCTAAATGTTGCTCGCTGCCCAGCTCCATGCACAGAGGGTAGACGCACATTTCACTGTGACAGCGCCACCCAGCACTCGTTGGCCAGTACAATCGACACAATAGCATATCTGTACAGATGTGTTTGTTTGTTTGTTTGTTTATTTATTTATAAAGCACAAAACTACAGCGCTGTGCTGCCCAAGGTGCTGTACAAGCAAATTATATAAAAGAAACACATCATAAATATATCATAAATACATCATAAAAAACATGTGATACATCAGTATAATTAAGTAAAAGAAATAAAAGTGAAGCTAAGGTTCATCCAAACAGTCGCTAAGTTTGTCGCAAAACGGTCGCTAAGTTGGCAAGCAACACAGTCACTGTGTTGGCAACACTGCTTCAGCCAATCCCCTTTTTTTAAGCAAGTAAGCCCCACCCACTGATTAACATTGAATTTGCATACAAGTTGAAATAAAAGTGAACACGAAAATTAAAACGAAAATGATAAAAAAAATAAGAACATAAAATAAAAATAAAAAATTTACATTTTAATTTTGTCCCTATTATTGCTTGGGCATGAATAAAAAGCCTTTTAAAAAATGTATTCACAGATTCCTTTTCAAGCTTGCCTTTTTATTTTAATCAGGGTTCCTACAGGTTTCTTCAAGTTAAATTCAAGTCTTTTTAAGACCTTTTTAAGACCATTTATATACAAAATTAATACCCATTTCATGTCCCTACCAGCAAAGAAAAACTAAAATCCTTGAACTTGTGTTCATTTATTTTTCCGATGTGAAATGGGTAAAAAGATGATAAGCCAAGCAGGTGTGAAAAAAAATTTCAGTAGGCCACAAGAAAGTTTGCCAAACAATGTTAAGTTGTTAAGGAATTTCTAAGATTTTCTTTGATTTTTCCCGCTTCTCCTTTGCCTGTTGCTGTGTTGTGTTGCAGTCTATGGTTGTGGTGATCTTCATTTACTAAAGGCATCACGTGTTCGCAATACTTTGTACTGTGACCCGGGACTGTGTTGGGTTCTCAATTATTGGATCCGCTACTCTTTATTTAAACAAACAGAGATGCAAACACATGTATGTTCAAAAAGAGAAAGGTAATCTAAGCCCCCGCACCCAGGCAAATATCCAGATACTTAGGCTACATTGCCACCGACCCCTGCCATCCCTACCAAACTAGGTATATAGAGTAAAATGAAATTCGAAAATCAAAAGATGCCAACATTAATTTGGAATATTCAACTTCATTTTTTATGTTAAACCAAAACTCTTATTGAACTATCTAGCACTTCTTCTTGCTTTACTCCTTCTTCCTCTTCTTCCTGGCCACCTCCTGCAACGTAACCAGGGCCTTCCATCTGGCTGCATTCATTTATATTAATTTCACATTATATTTAATAAACCCAATCATAAATGAACAAAGCTGACAATGTTTGTCAAAGCATCACAAAACACTTTACTGTTTTTGCACTGACATATGAAGCAATACTTGTGTAAATGACCCCTTTTATCAAACTCTTTTGAATACAATAATATGTATAGTATATTAATGATAGAAAGTGCAGGTCTAGAGATTATAAATGTAATTGGTGTGTTATGGTTTATGTAGTTTTCTTTCCTTTTTAGATAGAGCAGAAGCAGTAAAAGTGCCTCTTTTAATTCCTCTCTTGCAGATTAAAAGAGCTTTATCCACTTATTATTTTAGATTCAAAAGTCTACTTGCTGTCCCAGTGTTTGGTGACTTTATATTAGAGCTTTGCCTTTTTTAAATCTAGAGTCAGCTTGAGCTTTGCTCGTGCAATGGGCTTGACATTCACATTTCTTTTTTGCTACTATCTCTGTGATCTTTGAGCAAACTTTTTAGATATAAAAAGATGGTTCATTAATAATAATATTATTAAACAAAGGGACGGACTTTGTTTCAAAACAAGCCAGTTGTTATCGCAATAGAAACCGAGGCACGCAGCTTGAAACTGCACGTGAACTTTAGAGCTGACCAGGGGCGAAAATCTCATCTAAATGTTGGGGGGGACAATAAACATAAAATTTTTCAAGAACAATTTTTGAAGGGGACACCAATAATACAGGCAAAATTGTACTTGCAAGGAAATGGGTACAGATAGAAAACGTTTCTCTTTCTCTATGAACGGACGCAAATTTAATTTTAATACATATGAATGCAGAGGTGAAAAGAGTAATACAATTTTCTACTTAAGTAATAGTAAAGTTACTTTAATAATATGTTACTTAAGTAAAAGTAAAGTTACTTTAATAATATTTTACTTAAGTAAAAGTAAAGTTACTGGTCTAAAAATCTACTCAAGTAAAAAGTCATTTTAATTTTAAGAGTTACTTTTTTACAGCGGGGAGAGGTTTCTAGTATAGTTCACAAAGGAAGGATATATACATCTCAAACTATGTTTTTAATTGTAAACATCTCTACAATTAAAGTGCAATAACAAATGTTAATAAAATAAAAAGCTTTTTATAACTAAGAAACATTTATGGAATTATTTAATGATTTTTACAGGTGAGTTATGCACTTTTGAAGCAAAAATAATATGAGGTCAGCAGCTAGTAAATACAATCATTATATGAAGGTTGTAATTGATGTATTGCTGGTAACATACATTGTTATTAAACTATATACATAAATGAACATATAATGAGATGAGTGCCATGGCTATACACTATACATCCTTTACACGTTTATTAGCTCCCAGACCTGTGTACCTGATGTCTTTCAATCTATCTCTCTCGCGCTCTCTCTCTCTCTGCAATGTCTAATGATCTGCGCATTCTCGAGGACGTTCTCAAGTTGTTTGACTTGACGCGAAGCTGCTAGACCTCGGAAGATAATGCGCATGTATTAAAAATGCATCGTGCAAATTAGCGGTTAAACACGGTCGGCAATTCTCAAACTCCGTACTCAAGAGCATGAACCCTACCTGAATGAAACAATCGCTTTGCGTCAATGGCCAGGGGTTTCTTTCGTAAGAATTGAATTGAGGGTCTGCATTAGCCTGCGCCTGTCTCGTCCCTCTCCATGGTTCTTTTTGCGCGTTCCCCCGCCCATCAATCAATCATCCGACCGTGGCGCGTCTTTATCACCTTACTTTTTTATTTATTTTTACTCAGTAACGGATATGATTTAACATGTAGCGAAGTAACCAACAATACTTTAAACATACTTAAGTAAAAGTAAAGTACAGATTTTAAAAACTACTCAAAGTAAAAGTACACAAAAAACTCAGTTACAGCAAGGTGAGTAAATGTAATTTGTTACTTTCAGCTCTGCCTCACCTCTGCATGAATGCATAAAAATGTTTTCTTGATCGTTTATCTGCTTCTGTTCTCAGAAAACGAAATATGTTCATGTTTATATGTCAAAATAGTCCAGTTTTAAAACATATGAGGATAAACTGATAAGTGATGGGAAACGTTGTATTGTATATAGCTTATTAACGCGTCGGCTCCGTACACTTCTCTACCACCGGAATGTGTGGTGGTGAGGTAAAAGGGGCGTGGGCAGTGGACCAAACCACTGTGAGGCAAGGGAGGGGGAATCCAAATATTTAAAACGTTTTTTTGTTGTTGCTCCGTTTGCATTTGTATTGTTTCACTTCTTACACAACTAGTTTAAGTATTATAAATCATTAAATTATTTTCAATACACATATTCTAATGATAATTTAGGGGGGACAACCCTCAGATAGGGGGGGTCCTGTCCCCCCCGACCCCCCCGGGATTTCCGCCCATGGAGCTGACTGACTCTGATCACAGCCGTTTTCCGATCGCCTCGGGTTTTACACATAATGTTAACCGAACCCGGTCCTCCGTGAAAACCTCTATGCATACAACTCTGCTCAAGTTCAGAAACATGTAACGCTGAACTCGCTTCATGTCGCACCCAATTCATCGAGAAACAGCAGACTCATCGGGAGAGACACGATGTGCTCGCAACCAAAATGCCATTAATAATGAAAAGCCGCAGGCGCCGAAAAGCGATGTGTTTGCATCCCTGATTTAATCAAAATGTGGTTGACAAAGAAACTTTTAAGGAAAAATACAATATGGAGAAGTTACATACAGCACAATTTTTAAGACCAAGACATCAAAATTTAAGACTTTTTTAAGTCTTTTTAAGGTATTATTTCCAAATTCATAAATTCAATGCTTTTAAGGCTTTTTAAGACCCCGCGGGAACCCTGTTTAATATTGTCAGTCTTGACTCAAGATTATATTGAAAATGAAATGTCAAATCATCAATTTAATTTAATTTTTTAATTTGGCCGGAATGATGCTTCAATCACGTTAAAAATGAAAATGAAATAATTTTATATAATGTTTAAATTTTTATTTTAGCATTTCATTTTCAAATTTGGGACATATTTTGCGATTTTATTTTTTATTTTATAATTTAATTAATTATTTTATAATTTAATTAATTATTTTATAATTTAATTAATTTATTTTAAAAAGTCCAAAAAAACCTTCCATACATACAGGGCTTGTAGTATATAAAGCTATATATACAGATACACATACTGGTATTGGATCAGTACTAAGCCCAGGTATTGGAATCGGGAAGAGAAAAATGGTATTGGAACATCTTTATGAACTATCTGTTTAATAATGAAGTACATAACATGTACACTTTAGCTTACCATTTTATATTTTAGAATATGTTAGGGTATGTTAAGTAATGCTACTTAAAACAATTTTAGTTGTAACATTCTATAATGCATAAGGTGTTAATCTTACCTAAGGGTCTTCAAAGGAATTGTTTAATCCAGATGATGCTGATTCATTTTCCCATTTTCCTTCTTTTTCAGTTGAGTCCTTTTCGTCATGTGTTTGTTGTTGTTCACTAGTCACTTCTTTAATGTTTGTTATATGGTTCTCATCAGTAAATGTGATATCAAATGGTCATCTGGTTAAAAGCATTTCCTCAATGTCCTGTTGGTCTGTATCTTGTGTGTTGAGAGATTTCAAGAAAGATTGCAAGGTTGAGTTTGAGATTGTAAATGTATCATCAATGGATTCTAATTCCAGAACTCCGGTATATTTGGTGATATAAGTTCCACTGTTTCTCAGTATTTTGCAGCCACTGCATCTTTGAAATATGTTTTTTTTTTTGCAAAGTGGTTTGTGGTGTGCGGCACTTTGGGCAGTATTTATTCATGCAGATTTGAGCACCTCTCACTTTTGATGTTATGTTTTTCAGGAGTTTTTTGTCAGTGGTATGTCTGTTGGTGGAGGAAGGTGTTAGGTTTTGTGGAGTTTCTCAAAAGTTGTTCCATGTGTGCATGTTAGTGTTAAAGTGTCAGAAAAGATCCTTGTAGCCAAATTTGTGAACATGTAGGTTTCTCCTTCTTGTACCATGGGGATTTGGGATTCCCACAGTGCAAGCTCAATTGCTCCAGTTTCATCTTGGACCCAGCAAAGTTTTAATTCGGCACTTCTCTGCTCAATAATTTTTGTGGATTCATCAATTCTACAGACTGTTGCTTCCAGTTTGTATACCTATGAGAGAAAATTGGTTTAGTGTTGTATATAAAACAGTTTGCAATTTTGTAAATAAAAATAGGCTTTGTTTTGCAAAGTGTTTAATAAGGGTATTTGAGTTTGTACATTTGTAATGTCAGGTACTTTAGTTTTTAAGTTTTTCTAGTGTTATATCCATTTTTATATTCATGAGAAAATGTGAGAAATAATATGTATAAAATAGGAATAGTTGTTTGCAAGAGGGTTCCTGAAATGATAAATATTGGTATTCGGACAAATTACAGTATTTTTAAAAACATTGGTATCGGGTTTATGTATTAGCCTGATCATTTGATGCCATGTAGAGTGTGTGTGGTCAATTAAAACTGTTAAAGTTTCTACGTTGTGTAATCATAAAAGCATGACAACGACATTAGAGCCTGACCGATATGCGTTTTTTTCGGGCGGATGCTGTTGGACTTTAAGGCGTCCATTGCATGTTCATAATTTAGAGGAAAGGCACAAAATACAAATATCTAAGTTCAAATATTTATTGATCAGATATGAAAAAGTTTTACAGCATGCTGGGTCGTCTCAAGGCCACACTCGGCAAGCGGCGAACAACCAGCTCAGGAAGTAACATGCATATTTATAAAATATGTGACGTCGATCTTTCTTCAGAAAATCTCTTCAACTGGTCTTTCTGTTTATCTGACTCCATTACCCCACCCAGTTTCTATCTGTTAGGGAAGAAATGACACACACACACAAAGAACAAACACAGGAGATTCTGTTCTTCAAGGTTGAGCTGCCATGCCCCCATTAGGTTATTCTGTATGCAACCTTTATTGGTTAATACCATGGATGTCTGTTTGCTTTTCTCCCTCAGGCCTCGCTCTTATCTTGACCATTACCAGCTGCACATTCCTAGCTAATCCTAACCGAAACCACGACCTTGCAGCTTTTGCACACACAAGCTGCTTCCTCTCAGTAACTTTCCACTCTCTTAGACAAACACAAACAATCTTTTACTTCAGCATACTATAATGATTATTGAAAACACTTCTAAGTAAAATATTAATAAAACATATGACCTTAAAATCCTGCAATGCCGATAAAGATATTAGGGAACAAAAAAAAAGGCTGATAACGATATATCAGCCGATATTCTTTGTGTAAATAGTACAGTACACATACTACAGTATATTATACTACAGTGCTGTACATAGAAAACACTATACATTTTAACAGAATATACTGTATATGAATTTAAATACAATGCAATGATCACTCACAAATGTGGTGATCAACACTTATATAGATGTGACAAAGATAATTTTGTACTATAGGCAAGAAGTTAACAATAAACTTAATCACATTATACATGCTGTGACGCGTCAGACAAGGTTGGATCCATTTGCAAATCTTTATTTGTATCACACAGCAGTTTAGACAAAGGCAATGCAATGTAGAGGTAAAACAGGAATGTAAACACAGATACGCCTTGGGGCAGGCAGATAGTAATCGTAATCGTTATCACAGTCCAGTATCGGGGCAGGCAGAGAGCATTCGTAAACGAGTAAACAGTCCAAGGTCGAGGCTGGCAGCTAAACATCAATAATCCGAAAGGCAGTCCAAAAGTAATCACCAGGGAAACAAACACAGGGAAAACAGGGAAATAACGCTCAGTAGTGCTGCACGGGGCAAAACAAGACTTCGCAAAGAGCGTTTGTGTGTGTCCCAGGTATATAGGCAGGATGATGAGCGACAGGTGGAGTGTAATCAGCGGAGCGTGGGGCATAGTTGGAAATGTAGTTCCAGTTAGAAGTCGGGTGAATGTGATGTTTGAACTCCGGGGACGTTTGCGCTGACATCCATAACAGAACCCCCCCCCTGCGAGCGGCTCCAGACGCGGGACAGGTTTTTCCTCGGACGGCCACGGGGGCGAGGGGCCGGCTTATCCGGGTGAGACCTGTGGAAGACAGTTATGAGATTGGGATCCAAGATGTCCTTAGCGTCCTCACATGATCTCTCCTCCGGGCCGTACCCCTCCCAGCACTGCATGAAAAGTGGGATTTTCGTCCCCGTAAGCGCCTGTAGGCTCCCGAAAATCTCCCGAATTTTCGGCAGCTTTCCTCAATCTACAGGCAGTGAGCGTCGCGTTTGTTTGTGTCACAAATTGTCATAAACGAACCATGACGTAGGTGGAGAGCCCTGCGCGGGTGTGATGCCTCTAATTAGCATATGAATAGCAGCGAAACCTCTGCCGGCCAGGTAGAGCGTCTCTGGTCTAATTAGCATGTGAATAGCAGCGAAACTAGAGTAACGGCCCACTTGAATGTAATCACTCAGTATTGGCTGAAGTCACAACTTTTAAACAAGTAAAATCCCTCGTGAATGGTTGGCAGATCACTTCAAACCAATCACAAGGGATTTTTCTTGTTTAAAAGTAGTGGCTTCAGCCAATACCGATTGAGTAAATTCAAGTCGGGCCGTTACTCTAAAGAGGGGGGTTATTGGGCACCCTGGCTCATTATAAATGTAACCCCCAATAACAATAATAAATATATAATTTATGTTATAATAATTTATTATATATTAATGTCATTGTGCTATGTACTACACTATTCACACCATCAAGGAATATAAGAGAAAACAAAGAGGTTTATTTATAAACACACAGCTGTTTATTCAAAGAAAGAGCTTTATTTATAAACACACATCTATTAAGTCAAAGAAAGAGCTTTAATTGTAAACACACAACTATGTACAAAGCAGAATAATGTCTCTCATGTTCTCCAAACACGTCAAAAAGTGCGAGACATTCGGGAAAGATCCCTAAAAAACTTTTTTAAAGTGATCAAGTGTTGGGAAAAAAAATCCTCAAAAACGTTGAAAAAAAGAGTCACTTTTGCAGGCGCATATGGCGAGTTGCCCGAGAAAAACAACAACTCTAAAACGTTGGGGAAAAGTGTCAGTTTTGCAGGCGTATATGGTGAGTTTCCCTGTATTTTGGTGTCGCCTCTAATCTGGATTGCAGCGTTGCACAGAGCTCGGAGAGTTCAAGGCTGCGAGAGGGCGGTGGCCGCACAATCCACCCAGACACCCCGTCAACAATACCGTCTTCCTCATCAGACATGAGATCTATGGTGGCGCACCTCCAAATTTCCATCTCATCCTCAGCCAGCACACTTCGTCTCGCTTCCAGCAACTGTAATACAAACAATAAAGACAATAAGTGACCTGAAAAATACTCACATTGACATATAAACTGATCTTATATAATAAATCTTACCCTTTTTCTTCTGGATCGATTTTCCGCCCGCGATGCGAGTTCAGGTTGTTTGTATCTGAAGCTCTGGCGTACCGACTCATAATACGTCTTACAGGCAGCTGGAAAACAATTAAATGAGACTGGTATTAATAAAAACAGTCACGGTACAATTAAACAAGAAATGAGGAAAAACATTAGTTTTACAGAGAAGTTATACTTACAAACAATGTCGTCACTCTCAGCAGTTAAATCGGGACTTTGCTGAAATAGCCCCAAGCAAATAGGAGGTCACGGCTTCGTTGTGAGGCGACGTTAGTCTGTGGAAACAAAATGTGCGGGTTTAAGCTCAGATCTATCAACGTATCTATTTCCTTATACAAGAAAAAACATTCTTTAAATCATAACGTTACATACCCTTGCTCTGGTTCATAGCGCCTGCAGTTTGCCTCAGAGTTATGAAGACGCCGTACAGCCTCCTGAAAATTACAAGACAAAAAACACCTCAAAGTTATAAAACACACACTGGTTCTGCTAACGTTTCTTTTAGCTTGGGCTACTTAAAAAAATATGCTTATACATAAAGTTATTCTTACCGCAATCTTGGGATTGTGCACCAGTCTTCTCTTCTTGGAGTTATTTTCTTCCACAGTACCGTTACAGTTTTTCGACTCCAAAGCAGCCAACCTATCCTCAATGGTCAGCTACCTGGAGTTTACTGCGGCAAACTGCCCATTCACATTGGCAAACTGCTCATTCACATTGGAAGTAAGCAGAGTAAGCTGACGAGACAGTCCACTCAAAGCATTCAGCAGTTTCTTCTCATCGGTCAGCGGACTGGATGAAAGGGGTTGGTCGCGTCCATGCAGCGGAGTTGAAGGAGAGCTGAAGGCTAGACGCCGTCCTGCCATTGTAGATCTCACGAAAGCGCAAAGTAGCAAAAACACAGGAAATGTAGAAAAATGTTTGAGTCAAACACCAAACTGTGTCTGTTATATGCTCGTCTTGTACCGCTGTATGACGAGTCATAGGCCGTGACCTCGCACGTGATTGGACGAAGGCGACAATCTCGTCTGGCTCCTCCAATCACATGCGAGGTTATTGTTATAAGGAAGATCTCGCGAGACGTGCGCGCATGCGTATATGATATAAACAAGCGCGGTGGCTTGACTCTCTGTTGTGATATCAACACAGTGTGCTGTCAGTTGAAAGATGGAAGTCCCAAGACTGAAGAAACGACCTCGCCGCTTCTGTGAACATTGCAACACTGAACTGTGTCATACACAGTATTTTGACCACAGAAAGCGCTTTTTCAAAAATGGAGTTTGGGAGAAAAAATTCAAAAGGGCTACGTCAGATAACGTACAGAGCCAGCTGCTGTCCAGTCATGAACCCGCTGTGAGTGATGACCCATCAATGTGTAAAGACCCGGAAGATAACTTTACTGGAGTTAGAGAGATTGGTGAAAGTGAAATGCACTCCGAGTGATTGAAGAAAAAGAAGTGATTGAAGAATTTGAAGAAATGCACCCAGCGAATATCAGTTCAGACAACGGTGAGCTTAATTACATATTTTTTATATTAGCTTTGCTTGGTTTACGTATGTTACAATATGTTAAACAATACTAAAACACATCAACAAGTAAAATAAAATCAACAAGTTAAACAAAAAAGTTTTGAATATACTATATCAAAAAGTAGCCCTCCAGCAAGTTTTATCCATTGTGGTAGCCCTTGCTAACAAAAAGGTTGGAGACCCCTAGTTAAATGTGGTTGATTTTCACTGTTGTTGTTATATTAATAGTAATTTATAATTAAATAGGAATATCACGTTTTAATGCATAACGATATATTGTTGTTGTTTTTCAGACGAAACAGCAGATGATCAAAGCATTCATCTTTTCCTGGACTCCAGCGATTCAGAGTCAATGCAAGAAGATGAAGACATCTCCTGTTGTGTGGTAAGCATGAAATTACGTTTGGATATACTAGTATAAAGTTCAATACATGCTAATCCAGAGCTGAAACTGGAAAACCTATCATGTTTCACCCACATGATCTCCACTCTCAAATTTCTGTTAGTTAACTAATGAAAGCAACTAAAGTATTAAACACACTTTATAAAGTATAAAAAATTCCTAAGATGAAGTTCCCACAAAGTACTTAACTGGTTCATTGCACTAAAGCTAGCTGTTTGAGATGCACATGATCTTTTCAAACTACAGTTTTCAAATCTTTTCATACTCAAATGGCCATATTGATGAGTAATGACCATATTAATTGTGTTCTTTTTAAATCTCAAATGACCATATAAACGATGGGCTTTCCAATCTGTAATGGCCATATTATAGATGGGCTTTCCAATCTGTAATGGCCATATTCATGATGGGCTTTTCAAGCTGTAATGGCCAAATTCATGATGGGCTTTTCAATCTCAAATGACCATATTAACGATGGGCTTTTCAATATCTAATGGTTTAATGGTGGTGATGAGTCTGTGCATTGCATGTGTTTTAAATATGTCCTTTACATTTCCATAGGATGACTTTGTGGATGCAGAGGGGGAAATCCTTGCTGAGGAGCAGAGTGAAGCATATCCTCACATACAAGATGGGGAGGAGCATGGAAGTGATCAGTCCAGAAGTGAAAAACCAGAACACTTGTTGATGAAACGTTTTGCCATGATGCTTTTGTCATGGCAATTGTTGGACTTTAAGGCGTCCATTGCGTGTTCATAATTTAGAGGAAAGGCACAAGATACAAATATCTAAGTTCAAATATTTATTGATCAGATTGAAAAAGTTTAACAGCGCGCTGGGTTGTTTCAAGGCCACAAGCGGCAAGCAACTAACCCCCAGCATTTGGGGAAACAATTATTTATAGACTATGTGACGTCGATCTTCTTCTTAGAATCTCCACCCACAAAGGCTGCTTTTCCTCGTGAATCTGACTCCCTCACCACATTCCTGTGGGCGAAGATAAACACACAAACAAAGGAAAAAACAAACTGCTCTCCCCCAACTTTGAGAGTCCTGCAGTTTGTCACTTTCCCCCCAGTACTTTTCCACTTCACATATGATTGACTTCACATTGCATATTATAATGCTTTCTTAAAAACAAATCATTAACAAAACATTAATTTATAAAAAACATAAGCTGTAAGATGAAAGTGATTATTATGTAGAACACATTTCAATATCATAACATCATTTCATTATTTGTAAAATTGGTTATATGAGTAAGGCACATATTAACTTCTTTAGATAGATAAACACATGTTAAATCTTTTACTGCAATACTACTTCTAAGCAAACACTTTAATCATTATTAAAAACCATCTGTTCAGTGTGTTTTCCCTCAGACCCCCTTTTATCTTGATCACTAACAGATGCACATTCCTTGGTCACCCCCCCTTGCAGCCTCTACACACACACAAGCTGTTTACTCTCAGCAACCCCCCACTCTCAAACACAAACACCTCATTTCTACATAATAGCTCAGTACATATATGAAACACACAATGTTTATAGAATAAAATGATTAATTAAAGAAATATAAAATGGAACAAAATCAATTTCCACAGTCCTTTTTTGGACATCTTTGTAACTTTAACACTTTTAGCAATCAGCATGAAATGTAGGCAGTAAATATGTAAAACATAATTATTCAACAACACAACAATACTCCATTGTTCATGAATTGGTTAAATGCATTCATTAGTTAAACAAAATCAAATCCCACACAATCAACCTTCAAGATTTCTGATAATGCCATCACATCACTTCTTCTGTGCATCAAACATTTCATGTGGATAATTGGAAATGTTCTCTGTGCTAATACCCTCACTGCCTTTTCAAGCAACATTCCAAAGACTTTATGCTCCTTGAGGAAATGGACTGGTATTCTTCGTGACGACTTCTTACAGTATGTGGTTTGTCCAAAATGTATGACAGTGTACATGCTTACTGAAACCTATGAGCTCAGACGGGATGGTACAAAGGTTTGCAGGACTTGTGGTCACATCCCACATCTCAATTGATGGATCTAGAGCAGAAAGGTCAGCATATGTATATGCTAAGTGGTGTGGAAACACAAACAGTTTTGAGGAACCCATCATTGACCCTCTAGCCGAACTACGACCAGCCATTATAAAGCAGTTTATAGTTGTTAATGTTGTCTCAAAAGGTACTGCAATAAAAACATGTAATTGCACAAGTTTCCTGGCTTCATCCCCATCCGGACAGACATTTTTATGGAAAGCCAATAGAAGTTTGGGCGCATCAGGGAACAGACTTGTCATACCCAGCATCATTTCTGCCTGTTGAGCGCATTGTTGGGAGATGTGTGGTTCACACATCCACTGTGCATTTAAGCAAGACCAAAGAAAAGGTCACTGTAGTCATGCCACTATGCACAGTATTTGAACTGTGATGTAATTGCACAAGTTTCCGTCCTTCATCCCCATCTGGACAGACATTTTGTTGTTTTTGACATGTTGTTTGATGTTGTTTGCATAGAATGTACAAATTGCGCCTGATTATAACTATTAAAATTGTTGAAATAAATTGTTTTGTGTATCTTTTTTTTACCTAATAGTGGTTATTGGTAATGACATGCAGAGTAATTAATCTACACTGTTAGCCTGGACCAATTGAATCTACTTAAAGGGATAGTTCACTTTAAATTGAAAATTATGTCATCATTTACTCATCCTCATGTTGTTCTAAACCTGTATGAATTTATTTTTTCTGATGAACACAAAAGATATTTTGAGAAATTATGAACATTGAACTTAAATATACTTTGTACTAGCCCGTATAATAAAATTGGAACAAACTTGGTTGCCCTAAAAAAAAATAAGTAATGTGAACTAAAACAAGTATATTTAACTTAAAATTTCTAATAATTACAATATTATTCAGAAAGTGCTTTAAACTTAATTTTAAGTTAATTTTGAATTACTCTGTCCAACATCTCTGCTTAGTTAACTTAGTTTAAATATTTTCTATTTTTATAATATTTTTTATAATTCTTAAAATTTAATATTTATAATTCTCTTAGTGTTATAAATGGTATTGTAACACAAAACTCATGACTAAGTCAGTCATAAAACTTGATTTTCCCCTGAAACACACACAAAACTGCGTTTTTGACAACAATTGTCAATAAACACTGATCACCTGAACGGTGACTTTCAGTTACAAAAATGGTAATTTATCATTTGCAACTAAACAACATGAATAATATAAGAGCATAAACCTCTATGACATTTTAACAAATATTTAAGTAGTTAAAGTTCTTATTAGTTCTTAATTCTGTAAAAAAGCTAAAATAATCATTATATTCAGGGACAAAGGATACTGGGTATTCCTTACAACATATACTGATAAAGTTCATTCACTTGAATGTTTTAGTTTAATTCATTTTATACGCTTAAAAGTTAAATGTACATGTCCAAAACTCAAAATATTAAGTGATGTTTATATAATTAAGACAATATTTGGATTAACAGTGTAGCATACTTTAAAAATGAATTAATTCAAGCTAAAATTTAAGAGTCTGTAATTTGGCTATACTGATACAAGAGATTTTCTTAAAATCAAAGTTTAAAACCTCTCAGAATGTCACCTGAGTAAAACTCCCCCAGCTGCTACCCTGATTTGCATTTGTATAGCTCACAGCATGTTCATTTACATGTTAAAGCCTCCCCTAGAATTAGGGGAAGGGGGGACAACTTCCAAGCAAGGCCCAAGTCAATTTCTGACAATTTCTGACAGTTTTCGATGTTGCTTGCAAATTGTCATGCGCAGTCGTAAACTTGGAGTTTCACGCCAATCTACATTGCCACATTCTGACGAAAATTCCACTTTTCATGCAGTGCAGTCTACCAGGTACTGTATGTTGGATCCTCGCCGTCTGGAGTCTAAGAGCTCGTGTACCAGGAAGGCCTCCTCACCATCCACGATGAGGGGGGGGGTCCCGTTGAGCCGGATTCTACAGCCGTCCCCGGATTCTCGGCGGGTTTGAGGAGGGAAACATGAAAAGTGGGGGAGATACGATAATTAGCAGGCAGTTGGAGACGAAAAGACACAGGATTAATTTGTTTTATGATTTTGAAAGGACCTACATACCTGGGACTTAGTTTCTTGCATGGTAGTCGAAGCCGGATGTCTTTGGTGGAGAGCCATGCGAATTGACCTGGTTTGTATGAAGGCTGTGGTCGTCTGCACTGATCTGCCTGTTGCTTGGATCTTCTGACTGCACGTGAAAGATGAACGTAGGCTTGTTTCCAGGTTTCTTGACTCTTGTTAAACCACTCATCCACAGCGGGGACTTCTGATGGCTTCATCCCACGGGAGCATAGGTGGTTGGAACCCGAGAATACATTGGAATGGAGAGAGACCTGTAGCAGTTTTAGTGATGGAATTCTGTGCGTACTCGGCCCAAGGTAAGAAACGACACCACTCATTCTGATTTTGATGACAGTATAATCTGAGGAATTTGGTGAGTTCCTGGTTAGCACGTTCTGCCTGTCCATTAGACTGTGGATGATATCCGGATGTAAGGCTTATGTCAGGGGTCGGCAAGTAACTTTGGCCGCGGGCCAATATTTTTTTTAGCCAGTAGATGGCGGGCCAGCTGCTGTTCCCACACTTACGTGTCTTATTCTGAATTAGCCTAGTATAGGCTATCTGATCTTTTGTCAAGAAACATTGTCTTTATTTCATATTTAAAAGACGAAAGACAGCATTAAAAATAGCTAAAAACATGGTTATGGATCCGTGTATCATTCGTTTTTCAAATTAAAAACAAAAATGAAAAAATTAACCACCACGGGTTTTCTGATTGTGTGCTCAGATCAAAAAATGAATTACTGGATTTGACAAATTTTTTATTTAACACCTTTACAGGCATAATATATCAATAAAAACATTTAAAAAAAAACAAGTAGGCTACTATAGTGGTAACATATTACAGGCATTTATGCTCTCATGAAAAACTCTTACAGTCCGACTTTTGAACTTTATTCCTTTTTTTATTAATATTTATACGGGACCTAAGGTTAATGGAGGTCTGCGCTGGACTGTTTTTTTTTGTCCAGCTCCCACAAGATTCTATTCAGTAAACCGCTTAAAATACACTCTGTGTTCACTTGCTTTATTTCCCGACCTGACGGGTCCGCAAAACTTAACGTTAGATCTCGTTTCCAGAATCTCACATTCAAATGTCTCTAACGAAAAGAGAGAGATGAAGTAACCTATAACAATTATAAATGCTATACCAAAATTGTGTTCGTGCCAATATAAATATTATTTTAACATTGTACTTTTAGCAGAGAAAAAATAATGAAATATATAAATAATAAATTAAATAGGACAAAGCCTCTCACTCAAATTTCTAACCAGCATAAACCGAAACCATTGTTGGTTGCAGAGTTGCTGTCCACACAAATTGCTCATTTGCCAATAACGTTTTAAACGGAGGCAAAGATCAAAGAACTGTGCGTTAGGAAAATAAATAATGGCTTTATTTTAATAGACATGTAAAACCATATTTTG
Source organism: Paramisgurnus dabryanus (assembly GCF_030506205.2). Lineage (NCBI taxonomy): Eukaryota > Metazoa > Chordata > Actinopteri > Cypriniformes > Cobitidae > Paramisgurnus > Paramisgurnus dabryanus. Next base: position 4,412,120 of record NC_133345.1, on the reverse strand, counting down.
GCGGATTTTTAATTTTTTACGAATTTGGCTGCCCATTTAGTCTTAATAATTAACGGTAAACGAACTTGACTTGCTGTTCTCGAAGGCAGGTCGAACCTTAAGGTCGGGTTCGAGCCCCAAGTTCAAGTAACAGAACAGAAGAAAAAAAATGAGTAGTGAATGAGACGATGAGAAGGAGGAGTTGCAGCTATGCGCGGAGGCATGGAGACTCCCGTTTACGTTTACCACATGTTTTTAATAGTGATTGACACAGGACTGTTTCCTTTCAAATCTACGTTAAAAGTGAACTAGTTAAAATATTACTGCAGTAAAAGAGTTTATTTTGTATCATATTTTATTGTGGTTTCTAAAAGCCTGCAATTACTTTTCAGTCATTTGCGATGTCACGGAGATTAATGTCTTCACGCGTGACGCATTGACATGATTTGCGAGGTAAATTTGCAAATGATTCATGAATTCATACCTCTGCAATTATTATAGTTATGATTGTGCAGCATTTAGTGCAAACATTTTTTATCTAATACATATTATTTATCAGTATGTTATACGCGAAAAATAATAATGAAAAAAGTTCAAAAGTCGGACTGTAAGCGAATGAGACCTAAAGGAAAGCATGGTTGCTATTAAAACCCTTATTTAAATGTAATCTGTTAGTACCTGATCTGTTTAAAATTATTTCATTGGTATATGTCTGCTAAGGTGTTCAATTAAAATTTGTCCGAACCCGTTTTCATTCATTTTTTTTTATTTTTGATCTGAGCGCACATTCGGAAATTGATTTGATTTTAGTTCAGAAAATAAATAATAGAAAACAAGTCGTTTTTCTTTATTTTCTATTTGGTTTTGATTTTAAAAAAAAACGAATGAAGGAATGATACACGGGGCCATTTTTGTAAACTGTTATTGTAAAATAAAAGTAGTATTTAAAAAAAAAAATTATAAAAAAACGGACTTCAAAATAATCCGACGGGCCAGAAAATATTGCTGGCGGGCCACTTTTGGCCCACGGGCCGCCAGTTGCCGACCCCTGGCTTATGTTGACGTTGAGTGTCTTAAAGAAGGCTTTCCATACCCTAGATGTGAATTGGGGTCCACGGTCCGACACTATATCCTCAGGGAGTCCGTAATATCTGAAAACGTGACGTACCAGTTGTTCAGCTGTTTCTAGGGCTGACGGGAGTTTGGGCATGGGGACAAATCTGCAGGCTTTAGAAAAGCGGTCAACGACTGTAAGGATTATGGTATTACCTTTGGAGAGGGGTAAATCAGTGACAAAATCCACAACAATATGAGACCAGGGCCTTTTGGGTATTTCCAGGGGCTGAAGAAGACCTGCCGGAGCTTGGTGGAGAGATTTATTAGCTGCGCATGTGATACAAGCATTGACAAACGTGGAAACATCATCATGCATAGATTGCCACCAAAATTTGTTTCTCAGCTTTTGTAGTGTAGTGTTAATACCTGGATGTCCTGAGCTGGGAGAAGTGTGTACCCATTGGATGAGGTGTCGTCTGAATTTGGGTGGGACAAACGTGCGATCGATGGGACACCCGCTGGGTGGTGGTTTCTGAGCGTTAGCTTGGTTAATTTCCTGAACTACATTCCAATGCACAGGTGCAACAATAAGGGTGGGTGGGATGATGGGCTCAGGTTTGGTGGGTTGTGGAACAGAGTCGTATTGACGAGACAGGGCATCAGCTTTGGAGTTCTTTGACCCTGGATGGTAAGTGATTATGAACCGGAAGCGAGTAAAGAACAGGGCCCACCTGGCCTGTCTGGTGTTGAGACGCTTTGCTGATTGCAGATATTCAAGGTTGCGATGGTCAGTAAAGATGGTGACTGTGTTTTTGGCACCCTCTAGCCAATGCCGCCATTCTTCTAGCGCTGCCTTCATCGCTAGAAGCTCACGATTACCCACATCATAATTGCGTTCAGCTGCATTCAGTTTTCTAGAAAAATATGCACAGGGGAAAAGTTTAGTGGGTTCGCCTTGCCTTTGAGATAGTATAGCGCCAATGCTCGAGTTGGATGCATCCACTTCCACAATGAACGGACGATCCGGATCGGGATGATGCAAGATGGGAGCTGACGTGAACATGAATTTGAGGTCTTCGAATGCTCTTTTTGCGTCGGGACACCACGTCAACTTGTGATTGCTTTTCCGTACCACGGAAGTCAGAGGGGCTGCGATGGAACTGAAATTTCTGATAAAGCGTCTGTAGAAGTTTGCGAAGCCCAGGAAACACTGGAGGTCTTTTACTGATTGGGGTTGCGGCCAGTTTAATACTGCATGTACCTTTCGTTCATCCATAGCTACCCCTTCGGGACTAATGACATACCCCAGAAATGAAATGGACGTGGAGTGGAACTCACATTTCTCTGCCTTGGCGTAAAGTTGGTGTTGTATGAGTCGCTGTAGTACAGTTCTGACGTGTTGGATGTGTTGTTCTCGGGAATCGATGTACACAATGACGAACTGGTTGAGCATGTCTCTGAACACGTCGTTTATGAAAGACTGGAAGACGGAGGGACTGCTAGATAGGCCAAAGGGCATGACCAAATATTCGTAGTGTCCATTCGCCGTAGAGAATGCGGTCTTCCACTCATCACCTTCTCGGATGCGAATGAGGTTGTAAGCGTTGCGCAGGTCGAGCTTACTGTAAATCTTGGCGTTACGAAGCTGTTCTAGGGCTGCAGGGACTAAAGGAAGTGGATATCTGAATTTAACTGTGATTTCGTTGAGTCCGCGGTAGTCAATACATGGACGTAGACCCCCATCCTTCTTCTCTACGAAGAAAAACCCAGCTGAGGCGGGTGATGTGGATTTACGAATAAACCCCTTGGATAGTTCCTCGTCGATGTACCTTTTCATGGCTTGGGTCTCGGGCTCTGACAGGGGAAAGATGCGGCCCTTAGGAAGTTGTGAGTTGGGAAGCAGCTCGATAGCGCAGTCGCAGGATCGATGGGCCGGAAGCTGTGTTGCTTTGGTCTTGCTAAATGCCGTTGCCAGATCATGATATTCCTTAGGTACATTGTCAGGAGGAGGAGTCATGGTACCTACTGGTGACAGAAGTGGAGGTAATTCAGGTTTTCTGTGAATACACTTTAACTGGCAAGAGGGGCTCCAGTGCACTATTTCCTTGTTACTCCAGGAAATTAAAGGGTCATGTTCGTGTAGCCAGGGGAAGCCAAGGATGATGGGATTATGAGGTGACGGCATGGCGTAGAAGATGATGTTCTCAGAGTGATTGGTAGAGATGTTCAGGGTTATTGCTTCTGTGATATGCGTGACGCGACCTGAGCCGAGGGGTCGTCCATCTAACGCTGAGACAGAGAGAGGTGAGCAAGGGGTTAATTTAATATTGTGAGTTTTAACTAGATCAATGTCAATGAAGTTGCCGGCAGCCCCGGAATCCAGTAAAGCTTTAGTAGTTACAGTGTGACCATGAAATTTCAATGTAACAGGAATTTCGAGGCAATCAAAAGTTCCCGTGGGGGAAAGAGCACTCACCCGGCCCAAACGGGACTGAGCAGGTCGAACAGGGCAGGAAGCTATGACATGTCCGGGTTCGCCGCAATATAGACATAATCTCTCTCTGAATCGGCGATCTCTCTCCTCCACAGTTAATCGTGCACGACCCACTTGCATGGGTTCACATTCCTCGGCTGACGTAACAGGGGAGGTACTCACATAACGGGTGGGTCTTCGTGTCCGGACGAGATTGTCAATGTGAATGGCCAGATCAACAAACTCAGTAAAACTCTTCCCTTCGTCTCTGCAAGCCAGTTCAGATTGAAGCTCACCACTTAATCCTTGCCTAAACATCGTTTTGAGGGTGGTTTCAAGCCAGTCCGTTTGTGCTGCTAACGTGCGAAATTCCAACGCGAATTCAGCCGCGGTGCGGCGACCTTGACGCAGCGCCAGCAGACGCTCACCCGGATTGGGTCCTCCAGCTGGGTGCTCGAACACCGCCTTCATGGTTTGTTGGAATTCGTCGTATGTGCTGTGGTCAAAACCTCCCGACGTCCATAATGCTGTCGCCCATTCCAAAGCCTTACCGGTGAGCAGCGTATAGACTAGCGAGATCTTGCCGATCTCGGTGGGGTAAACATGGGGTTGCTGAGCGATAAATAATGAGCACTGCATAAGAAATCCACGGCATCTTTCAGGTGTACCATCGAATTTCTCGGGGAAAGCCAGTCGTGGTGTAGTAGGGGCGACAGGATGCGGCTGTGGAGCTGGTGGAGGTGGCTGTGCAGTGGCTGCCGCGGAGCACACGAGCTCCTCCGTCAGTGATGTTAGCCTCGCTAGCTGTTGTTGGTGAGCCATGAGGACGCCGGCTTGCGACGAGAGCTCTCCGGTGATCTGGGAAAGAGTTGCTGGATCCGTGGGTGGCGAAGTCTTCTGTGACGCGTCAGACAAGGTTGGATCCATTTCCAAATCTTTATTTGTATCACACAGCAGTTTAGACAAAGGCAATGCAATGTAGAGGTAAAACAGGAATGTAAACACAGATACGGCTTGGGGCAGGCAGATAGTAATCGTAATCGTTATCACAGTCCAGTATCGGGGCAGGCAGAGAGCATTCGTAAACGAGTAAACAGTCCAAGGTCGAGGCTGGCAGCTAAACATCAATAATCCGAAAGGCAGTCCAAAAGTAATCACCAGGGAAACAAACACAGGGAAAACAGGGAAATAACGCTCAGTAGTGCTGCACGGGGCAAAACAAGACTTCGCAAAGAGCGTTTGTGTGTGTCCCAGGTATATAGGCAGGATGATGAGCGACAGGTGGAGTGTAATCAGCGGAGCGTGGGGCATAGTGGGAAATATAGTTCCAGTTAGAAGTCGGGTGAATGTGATGTTTGAACACCGGGGACGTTTGCGCTGACATCCATAACACATGCATTCATTGACCAGGTATTATCCAGCATCACAGCATGAATTGTTCTGACAAGTTTGTTTACCAAATTAAATTTATGAATGTGCTGAATGTTCATTACATCCAGAGCCTACCCAATATACTGCAAAGCTATGACATTTACTACCTGCTCTTAATCACTGCACAAGACCCAGAGCAGATCATGACACTTTACATTTTAGACTTTGCATGTTCTACATAAAGAAGGAATTCTTTAAAAATGAATGAATTTATAATAAACCTAAAAATTAAAGCATTAAAAACACTGTGATGTAGTAAGTGCTGAAAGTACCATGTGACACTGTGAATATAATCACAATTTAAATTAAAACTGCAAGCAGTGATGGAAGGGCCCTCGCACACATGACACCACCACGCCGTGGCATAAGAATTAAAGGGAACAGTAGTAAATAGGCATTTAAGCATGTAAACATAGGTGAACTATTTAAAAGTGTAGTATAATGTGCCACATTTCATGTTGCTAATTACAAATTACAGTGAGGTAGCATCGTGTAAGATAGCATGAGAGAGGGAGAGAAAGAGAGAGAGACAGAGAGAGAGAGAGAGAGAGAGAGTGAGCGAGTGTGTGTGTGTGTGAGTATGAGTGACTACATGTAAATGTTGGCACATAGATGTGTTTAGTCCAGGACTCTTATTGATCATGTAAAATTTAGGGCAGATCTGACTTTGAATAATCAGTGTAAAACATGTTACTTCTTGTTGCCAGCAGGTGGCGCTATGGCCATAAGTGACTATTGGTATGTAGATGTGTTCAGTCCTGGACTCTTGTCAATTATGTAAAGTTTGGGACAGATCAGACATTGCATAATCATTGTAAACATGTCACTTCCTGTTGCCAGCTGGTGGCGCTATAACTATAAGTGACTATTGGCGTGTAGATGTGTTCAGTCCAGGACTCTTATCAATCATGTGGAGTTTGTGACTGATCAGACATTGCATAATTAGTGTAAACATGTCACTTCCTGTTGCCAGCTGGTGGCGCTATGACCATAAGTGACTATTGACATGAAGATGTGTTCAGTTCAGGACTCTTAGCAATCATGTGAAGTTTGGGACAAATCCGACATTGCATTATCATTGTAAACATGTTACTTCCTGTTACCAGCTGGTGGCGCTATGACCATAACTGACTGTTGACATGTAGATGTGTTCAGTCCAGGACTCTTATTAATCATGTGAAGTTAGGGAAAGATCGGACATTGCATAATCAGTGTAAACATGTCACTTCCTGTTGCCAGCTGGTGGCACTATGACCATAAGTGACTATTGACATGTAGATGTGTTCAGGTCAGGACTCTTATCAATCATGTAAAGTTGGGGACTGATCAGACATTGCATAATCCTTGTAAACATATCACTTCCTGTTGCCAGCTGGTGGCGCTATAACCATAAGTGACTATTGACATGTAGATGTGTTCAGTCCAGGGCTCTTATTAATCATGTGAAGTTTGGGACAGATCAGACATTGCATAATCAGTGTAAACATGTCACTTCCTGTTGCCAGCTGGTGGCGCTATAGCCATAAGTGACTTTTGACATGTAGATGTGTTAAGTCCAGGACTCTTATTAATCATGTGAAGTTGGGGACAGATCAGACATTGCATAATCATTGTAAACATGTCACTTCCTGTTGCCAGCTGGTGGCGCTATAAATATAAGTGACTATTGGCGTGTAGATGTGTTCAGTCCAGGACTCTTATCAATCATGTGAAGTTTGGGACAGATCAGACATTGCATAATCAGTGTAAACATGTCACTTCCTGTTGCCAGCTGGTGGCGCTATAACCATAAGTGACTATTGACATGTAGATGTGTTCAGTCCAGGACTCTTATCAATCATGTGAAGTTTGGGACAGATCAGACATTGCATAATCCTTGTAAACATGTCACTTCCTGTTGCCAGCTGGTGGCGCTATAACCATAAGTGACTATTGACATGTAGATGTGTTCAGTCCAGGACTCTTATTAATCATGTGAAGTTTGGGACAGATCAGACATTGCATAATCAGTGTAAACATGTCACTTCCTGTTGCCAGCTGGTGGCGCTATAACCATGAGTGACTATTGGCGTGTAGATGTGTTCAGTCCAGGACTCTTATCAATCATGTGAAGTTTGGGACAGATCAGACATTGCATAATCCTTGTAAACATGTCACTTCCTGTTGCCAGCTGGTGGCGCTATAACCATAAGTGACTATTGACATGTAGATGTGTTCAGTCCAGGACTCTTATTAATCATGTGAAGTTTGGGACAGATCAGACATTGCATAATCAGTGTAAACATGTCACTTCCTGTTGCCAGCTGGTGGCGCTATAACCATAAGTGACTATTGACATGTAGATGTGTTCAGTCCAGGACTCTTATTAATCATGTGAAGTTTGGGACAGATCAGACATTGCATAATCATTGTAAACATGTCACTTCCTGTTGCCAGCTGGTGGCGCTATAACCATAAGTGACTATTGACATGCAGATGTGTTCAGTCCAGGACTCTTATTAATCATGTGAAGTTTGGGACAGATCAGACATTGCATAATCATTGTAAACATGTCACTTCCTGTTGCCAGCTGGTGGCGCTATAACCATAAGTGACTATTAACATGTAGATGTGTTCAGGTCATGACTCTTAGCAATCATGTGAAGTTTGGGACAGATCGGACACTGTATGCCTGAGTTCCAGCAACCTGTTTCATAGCGAAACATCAAACTTTGGCTGGCCGAAACAGACACAAATTTTAATATAGAATCAAATCCTTCGCAATTTAGCATCACAAAGGCCTTAAGATGACACTCGCCAAATATGATGATGATCCGACGAAAACTGTAGGAGGAGTTAGTTAAAGTATGACTGCTGGAAATGAGAAAAACTGAGCCAAAATCTGAGAAATAATTCAAAATAGCTGACTTCCTGTTTGGTTTAGGGCGTTGCTCCAAGAGACTTTTTTGTAGGGCTTGTAATAATACATGAGCATACCGAAATTCGTACATGTAAGTTAAACACAGTCCAAGGGCTGCTTCATTCAATATTTGAAAGTGGCGCTAAAACATGTTCCTTCAGGTTGCCAGCTGGTGGCGCTATGGCTATAAATGAAAATTGTTATGTAGATGTGTTCAGGTCAGGACTCTTAGCAATCATGTGAAATTTGGGACAGATCGGACACTGTATGCATGAGTTCCAGCAACTTCCTGTTTCATTGGAAAACATCAAACTTTGTCGGGCCAGAACCGACACAAATTTTTACGTAGAGTCAAATCCTTCGCAATTTAGCATCACAAAGGCCTTAAGATGACACTCACCAAATATGAAGATGATCCGACGAAAACTGTAGGAGGAGTTAGTTAAAGTATGACGCCTGGAAATGACAAAAACTGCGCCCAAATCACAAAAATAACTCAGAATAGCTGACTTCCTGTTTGGTTTACGGCTTCGCTCCAAGAGACTTTTTTGTAGGTCTTGTCATGCTACAGACGCGTACCGAATTTCGTAATTGTACGTCAAACACAGTCCGAGGGCTGCTTCGTTGAAAATTTGTAGGTGGCGCTATAGAGCCATTTTCTCACGCCTAATTCTAAAGCATACACCACATGTAAATTTTCATCACTCTTGAGATCTGTGCAAAATTTCATGAGTTTTCGAGTATGTTTAGGCCATCTAAAGTCCCGCTGAAGTCGGAGAAAAAGAAAAAAAATAATAATTAAAACTGCAAGCAGTGATGGAAGGGCCCTCGCACTCATGTGCACCGCCACTCTATGGCCTTAGTAAAGCAATAAACCAGGGGGATTGAAATTTCCGTGGATAAATATAGGCGGATATTCAAAGGAACTTTGAAGTGCCACTACTTCTTTATGCAGCAGGTGGCGCTATGATTGTAATTGATTGTTGTAACATTGATGTGTTGAGGCCAGGACCCTTGTCAAAGTATGATGTCTGTGACAGGTCGGACATTGCATGTCTGAGTTACAACAGCTTTCTCATGGCGAAAAATCAAACTTTGATAGGCCACAACGGACACGCCCCTTTAACGAAATGTCAAGATCTTCACAATTTATCATTGTGAAGTCCCTAAGTTCAGACTGACCAAATATGATGATGATCTGAATGCATTTCAATGAGCAGTAAATCACATTGTAAAACATGTCATTTCCTGCTTCCAGCAGGTGGCGCTATAACTTTTACTGAATATTGCCATGTTGATGTGTTCAGGACAGGACAATTATCAAACTTGTGAAGCGTGGGTCAGATTGGACATTTTAAACCTGAGTTAGAACAACTTCCTGTTTCATTGAGAAACAGAAATTTGGCAAGCCGCCACATACACACCCTCCATTGAAATGTCAAGATCTCCGCAATTTAGCATTGCAAAGCCCTTTAGATGACACTCACCAAATATGATGATTATCTGATTAAATTTATAGGAGGAGTTTGTTAAAATACGAAGGCCAGAAATGGCAAAATTTGCACTCAAATTACAGAGAAAAATTCAAAATGGCTGACTTCCTGTGGGGTTTAGAGCTTTGCTCCAAGAGACTTTTTTGTAGGTCTTGGGGTGATACATGATCCTACCGCATTTCGTATCTGTGCGATTAACGTAGCGGGGGGGGCTGCTCTATTGAATTTTTGTAGGTGGCGCTATAGAGCCATTTTAACACCCCAAGTTCTGAAGCCTATATCACATGAAAATATTCGCCACTTTTGACACGTGTGCAAGGTTTCATGACTTTTTGAGCTCGTTTAGGCTGTCAAAAATGGGATTCATTTAGCGATATTTTGCGAGGCCGCGACGGACACCCCCTTTAACGAAAAGTCAAGGTCGTTGCTATTTATCATCACACAAGGTCTTGAGATTAGACTGATGAAATATGATGTTGATATAATCAAATCTCCAAGAGCAGTAAGTCACAGCATAAAAGGTGGTATTTCCTGCTTCCTCTAGGTGGCGCTATGACTGATACTGAATTATGCCATGTTGATGTGTTCAGGCCGGGACCCTTATGAAACGTGTGAAGTTGGGGGCAGATCGGACTATGTATGTCTGAATTACAACAGCTTCCTGTTTCATGGTGAAACATCACACTTTGCCAGGCCGCCACGGACACGCCCTTCAACAAAAAGTCAAGATCTTCGCAATTTATCATCGCAAAGGGCTTAACATCAGTCAGACCGAATATGATGATGATTTGATTAAATCTCTAAGAGCAGTAAATCACAGCGTAAAACATGGTATTTCCTCCTACCTCTAGGTGGCGCTATGAGTGAAGTTGAATTTTGGCATTGAAATGTGTTCAGGCCAAGACTCTTATCAAACATGTGAAGCGTGGGGCAGATTGGACATTGTATGCCTGAGTTAGAGCCACTTCCTGTTTCATGGCGAAAATGCAGAAATTTGTCAGGCCGCCACGGACACACCCTCCAACGAAAAGTCAAGATCTCCGCAATTTAACATCGCAAAGGCCTTTACAAGAGATTGACCAAATATGACGATGATCGGATTAAATCTGTAGTAGGAGTTCGTTAAAGTATGAAGCCTGGAAATGACCAAATTTGCACAAAAATCAAGGCAAAAAATCAAAATGGCGGACTTCCTGTTGGGTTTAGAGCTTCGCTCCAAGAGACTTTTTTGTAGGTCTTGGGGTGATAGATGATCCTACCAAATTTCGTATCTGTACGTTTTTCGTAGCGGGGGGGCTGTTCTCTTGAAATTTTGCAGGTGGCGCTATCGAGCCATTTTTACACGCCCACTTCTGGCGCCTATACCACATGTAAATTTTCGCCACTTCTGACATGTGTGCAAAATTTCATGAGTTTTCGAGCATGTTTCGCCCCTCAAAAATGCGATTCACTTTGGAGAAGAAGAAGAATAAATAATAATAATAATAATAATAATAATAATAAACCGAGCAAAAACAATAGGGTCCTCGCACCCCGGTGTGCTCGGGCCCTAATAACTCCTTGAAGAACAATAGGGTCCTCACACCCCGGTGTGCTCGGGCCCTAATAATATCCCTGAGGAATAGTAATAGTGATGCCTTGCATAAATGCAAGCACCACTAATAAGTATGCAAGATAGTAATAGTGATGCTTTGCATAAATGCAAGCACCACTAATAATAATAAGTATGCAAGATAGTAATAGTGATGCTTTGCATAAATGCAAGCACCACTAATAATAACTAGATAGGTACATTTCCTGAAGAAAATGTGAAGTGGTGCTTGCCGTGGCAAATTTCGGGGGACAATATATGATTATACTCCAAGCCAAAAGTAAAACAATTCAACCCACATGTCTCTACGATATTCTGATGCGAAGATATAAGGCTTTGTTTATTCGGTTGCTAGGGTACTGTATTTGGTTGCTAGGGAGAAAATTGGCATCCACTAGTGATTACACTCCGAGTCACGAGTCAAACGGTCAAACCCCCGTGTCTCTACGATGTCCTGATGCGGAGATATAAGGCTTTGTTTACTCTGTTGCTAGGGTACTGTATATGGTTGCTAGGGAAAAAAATGGCATCCACTAGTGATTACACTTCCAGTCACGAGTCAAACGGTCCAACCCCCATGTCTCTACGATGTTCTGATGCAGAGATATAAGGCTTTGTTTACTCTGTTGCTAGGGTACTGTATTTGGTTGCTAGGGAAAAAAATGGCATCCACTAGTGATTACCCTCCGAGTCACGAGTCAAACGGTCTAAACCCCGTGTCTCTACGATGTTCTGATGCGGAGATATAAGGCTTTGTTTACTCTGTTGCTAGGGTACTGTATTTGGTTGCTAGGGGAAAAATGGCATCCCCTAGTGATTACCCTCCGAGTCACGAGTCAAACGGTCCAAACCCCGTGTCTCTACGATGTTCTGATGCGGAGATATAAGGCTTTGTTTACTCTGTTGCTAGGGTACTGTATTTGGTTGCTAGGGAAAAAAATGGCATCCACTAGTGATTACCCTCCGAGTCACGAGTCAAACGGTCCAAACCCCGTGTCTCTACGATGTTCTGATGCGGAGATATAAGGCTTTGTTTACTCTGTTGCTAGGGTACTGTATTTGGTTGCTAGGGAAAAAAATGGCATCCACTAGTGATTACCCTCCGAGTCACGAGTCAAACGGTACAACCCCCGTGTCTCTACGATGTTCTGATGCGGAGATATAAGGCTTTGTTTACTCTGTTGCTAGGGTACTGTATTTGGTTGCTAGGGAAAAAAATTGCATCCACTAGTGATTACCCTCCGAGTCATAAGTCAAACGGTCCAACCCCCGTGTCTCTACGATGTTCTGATGTGGAGATATAAGGCTTTGTTTACTCTGTTGCTAAGGTACTGTATTTGGTTGCTAGGGGCGTGGCTTGGGAGTGGCCAATGATGTGCCCAGTGATTACACTCCGAGTCACAAGTAAAACGGTCCAACCCCCGTGTCTCTACGATGTTCTGATGCGGAGATATAAGGCTTTGTTTACTCTGTTGCTAGGGTACTGTATTTGGTTGCTAGGGGCGTGGCTTGGGAGTGGCCAATTATGTGCCCAGTGATTACACTCCGAGTCACAAGTAAAACGGTCCAACCCCCGTGTCTCTACGATGTTCTGATGCGGAGATATAAGGCTTTGTTTACTCTGTTGCTAGGGTACTGTATTTGGTTGCTAGGGGCGTGGCTTGGGAGTGGCCAATGATGTGCCCAGTGATTACACTCAGAGTCACAAGTAAAACGGTCCAAACCCCGTGTCTCTACGATGTTCTGATGCGGAGATATAAGGCTTTGTTTATTCGGTTGCTAGGGTGCTCAAATTTGGTTGCTAGGGGCGTGGCTTGGGAGTGGCCAATGATGTGCCCAATTGTTACACCCCTAGTCACAAGTAAAACGGTCCAACCCCCGTGTCTCTACGATGTTCTGATGCCGAGATATAACTGTTTGTATTTTATGTTGCTAGGGTGCTCAAAAGTGGTTGCTAGGGGCGTGGCTTAGTAAGTCTGTAAGGATCCTGAGAGACTGATTGGATGCCTGAGTAAAATGAGCCCACCCCCATGTCTCTATGACACTGTGGTGCAAAGATATCCATCCGGGCATTTTATAATGGCAGTCTGCGTTATAGGTTGCTAGGGTGCCCAAAATGGTTGCTATGGTAACCTTACACCCCATTGTGGGGGACGTCCTGACAGAGTCTAGCACCCTCTTCAAATTTAGTAACCCACATGTTTCTATGAAATCCTGGCTCGGACCTATGACCCGTCAAAATTTTTGCAATGGTAAGTCTATGGGATTTTGCCCCATTGACTTTTCATTGGGGCACTTTTGGGCACCTCTTACACCCCAGGGGTACAACTTACACCCCATTGTGATCCATGTTCTTACAGAGCCTACCACCCTCTTCAAATGTTGTAACCCACATGTTTCTACAAAATCCTCGAGCGGAGCTATGACTCGTCAAAGTTGGGCGCAATGTTAAGTCAATGGGATTTTTTGGGTGGTTTTTCGCCCCCCTTTCGGAAATCCTGCACCCGATCGCTTATAAAAGTCATAGCACACCTCTCCTCAATAAGCCGGTCGATTTGAGCCCTAATTTATGGGTCTACGACAAAGCGTGCGGGACGAGTTACGCGCCGAAAAAGTGTCCAGAAAAAGAAGAATAATAATAACTAGATAGGTACATTTCCTGAAGAAAATGTGAGTGGTGCTTGCCGTGGCAAAATTCTGGGGAACATATATGATTATACTCCAAGCCAAAAGTAAAACGATCCAACTCCTGTGTCTCTACGATGTTCTGATGCGAAGATATTAGGCTTTGTTTACTCTGTTGCTAGGGTACTGTATTTGGTTGCTAGGGAAAAAATTGGCATCCCATAATGATTACACTCTGAGTCACGAGTCAAACGGTCCAACCCCCGTGTCTCTACGATGTTCTGATGCTGAGATATAAGGCTTTGTTTACTCTGTTGCTAGGGTACTGTATTTGGTTGCTAGGGGAAAAATTGGCATCCCATAATGATTACACTCTGAGTCACGAGTCAAACGGTCCAACCCCCGTGTCTCTACGATGTTCTGATGCGGAGATATAAGGCTTTGTTTACTCTGTTGCTAGGGTACTGTATTTGGTTGCTAGGGAAAAAATTGGCATCCCATAATGATTACACTCCGAGTCACGAGTCACACGGTCCAACCCCCGTGTCTCTACGATGTTCTGATGCCGAGATATAAGGCTTTGTTTACTCTGTTGCTAGGGTACTGTATTTGGTTGCTAGGGAAAAAATTGGCATCCCATAATGATTACACTCTGAGTCATGAGTCAAACGGTCCAACCCCCGTGTCTCTACGATGTTCTGTTGCCGAGATATAAGGCTTTGTTTACTCTGTTGCTAGGGTACTGTATTTGGTTGCTAGGGAAAAAATTGGCATCCCATAATGATTACACTCTGAGTCACGAGTCAAACGGTCCAACCCCCGTGTCTCTACGATGTTCTGATGCCGAGATATAACTGTTTGAATTTTAAGTTGCTAGGGTGCTCAAAAGTGGTTGCTAGGGGCGTGGCTTAATACCTATGTAAGGATCCTGAGAGACTGATTGGGTGCCTGAGTAAAATGAGCCCACCCCCATGTCTCTGTGACAGTGTGATGCAAAGATATCCATCTGGGCATTTTATAATGGCAGTCTATGGGAGATGTTGCTAGGGTGCCCAAAATTGTTGCTAGGGGCGTGGCTTAATAGCTCTGGGATGATCCTGAGAGACTGATTGGATGCCCGAGTGAAATGAGCCCACCCACTTATCTCTATGACACTGTAAAGCAAAGATATCCCATCTGGAACTGTTTTATTCCCTTATATGGGCATGTTTCCTGCCCCATTATAAGTCAATGGGAATTTTTGGGTGCCTCTTACACCCCAGGGGTACAACTTACACCCCATTGTGATCCATGTTCTTACAGAGCCTACCACCCTCTTCAAATGTTGTAACCCACATGTTTCTATAAAATCCTCTAGCGGAGCTATGACCTGTCAAAGTTGGGCGCAATGTTAAGTCAATGGGATTTTTCGGGTGGTTTTTTGCCCCCCTTTCAGAAATCCTGCACCCGATCCCTTATAAAAGTCATAGCACACCTCTCCTCAATAATCCGGTTGATTTGAGCCCTCTTTCATGGGACTACGTTAAACCGTGCGGGACGAGTTACGCGCCGAAAAAGTGTCCAGAAAAAGAAGAATAATAATTATAAACTAGATAGGTACATTTCCTGAAGAAAATGTGAAGTGGTGCTTGCCGTGGCAAATTTCGGGGAACAATATATGATTATACTATAAGTCACGAGTCAAACGGTCCAACCCCCGTGTCTCTACGATGTTCTGATGCGGAGATATAAGGCTTTGTTTACCCTGTTGCTAGGGTACTGTATTTGGTTGCTAGGGAAAAAATTGGCATCCCATAATGATTCACTCTGATTCACGAGTCAAACGGTCCAACCCCTGTGTCTCTACGATGTTCTGATGCGGAGATATAAGGGTTTGTTTACTCTGTTGCTAGGGTACTGTATTTGGTTGCTAGGGAGAAAATTGGCATCCCATAATGATTACACTCTGATTCACGAGTCAAACGGTCCAACCCCTGTGTCTCTACGATGTTCTGATGCGGAGATATAAGGCTTTGTTTACTCTGTTGCTAGGGTACTGTATTTGGTTGCTAGGGAAAAAATTGGCATCCCATAATGATTACACTCTGAGTCACGAGTCAAACGGTCCAACCCCCGTGTCTCTACGATGTTCTGATGCGGAGATATAAGGCTTTGTTTACTCTGTTGCTAGGGTACTGTATTTGGTTGCTAGGGAAAAAATTGGCATCCCATAATGATTACACTCCGAGTCACGAGTCAAACGGTCCAACCCCCGTGTCTCTACGATGTTCTGATGCGAAGATATAAGGCTTTGTTAACTCTGTTGCTAGGGTACTGTATTTGGTTGCTAGGGAAAAAATTGGCATCCCATAATGATTACACTCTGAGTCACGAGTCAAACGGTCCAACCCCCGTGTCTCTACGATGTTCTGATGCGGAGATATAAGGCTTTGTTTACTCTGTTGCTAGGGTACTGTATTTGGTTGCTAGGGAAAAAATTGACATCCCATAATGATTACACTCTGATTCACGAGTCAAACAGTCCAACCCCTGTGTCTCTACGATGTTCTGATGCGGAGATATAAGGGTTTGTTTACTCTGTTGCTAGGGTACTGTATTTGGTTGCTAGGGAAAAAATTGGCATCCCATAATGATTACACTCTGATTCACGAGTCAAACGGTCCAACCCCTGTGTCTCTACGATGTTCTGATGCGGAGATATAAGGGTTTGTTTACTCTGTTGCTAGGGTACTGTATTTGGTTGCTAGGGAAAAAATTGGCATCCCATAATGATTACACTCTGAGTCACGAGTCAAACGGTCCAACCCCCGTGTCTCTACGATGTTTTGATGCGGAGATATAAGGCTTTGTTTACTCTATTGCTAGGGTACTGTATTTGGTTGCTAGGGAAAAAATTGGCATCCCATAATGATTACACTCTGAGTCACGAGTCAAACGGTCCAACCCCCGTGTCTCTACGATGTTCTGATGCCGAGATATAACTGTTTGAATTTTAAGTTGCTAGGGTGCTCAAAAGTGGTTGCTAGGGGCGTGGCTTAATACCTATGTAAGGATCCTGAGAGACTGATTGGGTGCCTGAGTAAAATGAGCCCACCCCCATGTCTCTGTGACAGTGTGATGCAAAGATATCCATCTGGGCATTTTATAATGGCAGTCTATGGGAGATGTTGCTAGGGTGCCCAAAATTGTTGCTAGGGGCGTGGCTTAATAGCTCTGGGATGATCCTGAGAGACTGATTGGATGCCCGAGTGAAATGAGCCCACCCACTTATCTCTATGACACTGTAAAGCAAAGATATCCCATCTGGAACTGTTTTATTCCCTTATATGGGCATGTTTCCTGCCCCATTATAAGTCAATGGGAATTTTTGGGTGCCTCTTACACCCCAGGGGTACAACTTACACCCCATTGTGATCCATGTTCTTACAGAGCCTACCACCCTCTTCAAATGTTGTAACCCACATGTTTCTATAAAATCCTCTAGCGGAGCTATGACCTGTCAAAGTTGGGCGCAATGTTAAGTCAATGGGATTTTTCGGGTGGTTTTTTGCCCCCCTTTCAGAAATCCTGCACCCGATCCCTTATAAAAGTCATAGCACACCTCTCCTCAATAATCCGGTTGATTTGAGCCCTCTTTCATGGGACTACGTTAAACCGTGCGGGACGAGTTACGCGCCGAAAAAGTGTCCAGAAAAAGAAGAATAATAATTATAAACTAGATAGGTACATTTCCTGAAGAAAATGTGAAGTGGTGCTTGCCGTGGCAAATTTCGGGGAACAATATATGATTATACTATAAGTCACGAGTCAAACGGTCCAACCCCCGTGTCTCTACGATGTTCTGATGCGGAGATATAAGGCTTTGTTTACCCTGTTGCTAGGGTACTGTATTTGGTTGCTAGGGAAAAAATTGGCATCCCATAATGATTCACTCTGATTCACGAGTCAAACGGTCCAACCCCTGTGTCTCTACGATGTTCTGATGCGGAGATATAAGGGTTTGTTTACTCTGTTGCTAGGGTACTGTATTTGGTTGCTAGGGAGAAAATTGGCATCCCATAATGATTACACTCTGATTCACGAGTCAAACGGTCCAACCCCTGTGTCTCTACGATGTTCTGATGCGGAGATATAAGGCTTTGTTTACTCTGTTGCTAGGGTACTGTATTTGGTTGCTAGGGAAAAAATTGGCATCCCATAATGATTACACTCTGAGTCACGAGTCAAACGGTCCAACCCCCGTGTCTCTACGATGTTCTGATGCGGAGATATAAGGCTTTGTTTACTCTGTTGCTAGGGTACTGTATTTGGTTGCTAGGGAAAAAATTGGCATCCCATAATGATTACACTCCGAGTCACGAGTCAAACGGTCCAACCCCCGTGTCTCTACGATGTTCTGATGCGAAGATATAAGGCTTTGTTAACTCTGTTGCTAGGGTACTGTATTTGGTTGCTAGGGAAAAAATTGGCATCCCATAATGATTACACTCTGAGTCACGAGTCAAACGGTCCAACCCCCGTGTCTCTACGATGTTCTGATGCGGAGATATAAGGCTTTGTTTACTCTGTTGCTAGGGTACTGTATTTGGTTGCTAGGGAAAAAATTGACATCCCATAATGATTACACTCTGATTCACGAGTCAAACAGTCCAACCCCTGTGTCTCTACGATGTTCTGATGCGGAGATATAAGGGTTTGTTTACTCTGTTGCTAGGGTACTGTATTTGGTTGCTAGGGAAAAAATTGGCATCCCATAATGATTACACTCTGATTCACGAGTCAAACGGTCCAACCCCTGTGTCTCTACGATGTTCTGATGCGGAGATATAAGGGTTTGTTTACTCTGTTGCTAGGGTACTGTATTTGGTTGCTAGGGAAAAAATTGGCATCCCATAATGATTACACTCTGAGTCACGAGTCAAACGGTCCAACCCCCGTGTCTCTACGATGTTTTGATGCGGAGATATAAGGCTTTGTTTACTCTATTGCTAGGGTACTGTATTTGGTTGCTAGGGAAAAAATTGGCATCCCATAATGATTACACTCTGAGTCACGAGTCAAACGGTCCAACCCCCGTGTCTCTACGATGTTCTGATGCGGAGATATAAGGCTTTGTTTACTCTGTTGCTAGGGTACTGTATTTGGTTGCTAGGGAAAAAATTGGCATCCCATAATGATTACACTCCGAGTCACGAGTCAAACGGTCCAACCCCCGTGTCTCTACGATGTTCTGATGCGAAGATATAAGGCTTTGTTAACTCTGTTGCTAGGGTACTGTATTTGATTGCTAGGGAAAAAATTGGCATCCCATAATGATTACACTCTGAGTCACGAGTCAAACGGTCCAACCCCCGTGTCTCTACGATGTTCTGATGCGGAGATATAAGGCTTTGTTTACTCTGTTGCTAGGGTACTGTATTTGGTTGCTAGGGAAAAAATTGACATCCCATAATGATTACACTCTGATTCACGAGTCAAACAGTCCAACCCCTGTGTCTCTACGATGTTCTGATGCGGAGATATAAGGGTTTGTTTACTCTGTTGCTAGGGTACTGTATTTGGTTGCTAGGGAAAAAATTGGCATCCCATAATGATTACACTCTGATTCACGAGTCAAACGGTCCAACCCCTGTGTCTCTACGATGTTCTGATGCGGAGATATAAGGGTTTGTTTACTCTGTTGCTAGGGTACTGTATTTGGTTGCTAGGGAAAAAATTGGCATCCCATAATGATTACACTCTGAGTCACGAGTCAAACGGTCCAACCCCCGTGTCTCTACGATGTTTTGATGCGGAGATATAAGGCTTTGTTTACTCTATTGCTAGGGTACTGTATTTGGTTGCTAGGGAAAAAATTGGCATCCCATAATGATTACACTCTGAGTCACTAGTCAAACGGTCCAACCCCGTGTCTCTACGATGTTCTGATGCGGAGATATAAGGCTTTGTTTACTCTGTTGCTAGGGTACTGTATTTGGTTGCTAGGGGAAAAAATTGCATCCACTAGTGATTACCCTCCGAGTCACGAGTCAAACGGTCCAAACCCCATGTCTCTACGATGTTCTGATGCGGAGATATAAGGCTTTGTTTACTCTGTTGCTAGGGTACTGTATTTGGTTGCTAGGGAAAAAATGGCATCCCATAATGATTACACTCTGAGTCACGAGTCAAACGGTCCAACCCCCGTGTCTCTACGATGTTCTGATGCGGATATATAAGGCTTTGTTTACTCTGTTGCTAGGGTACTGTATTTGGTTGCTAGGGAAAAAATTGGCATCCCATAATGATTACACTCTGAGTCACTAGTCAAACGGTCCAACCCCCGTGTCTCTACGATGTTCTGATGCGGAGATATAAGGCTTTGTTTACTCTGTTGCTAGGGTACTGTATTTGGTTGCTAGGGAAAAAAATTGGCATCCCATAATGATTACACTCCGAGTCACAAGTCAAAAGGTCCAACCCCCGTGTCTCTACGATGTTCTGGTGCGGAGATATAAGGCTTTGTTTACTCTGTTGCTAGGGTACTGTATTTGGTTGCTAGGGAAAAAATTGGCATCCCATAATGATTACACTCTGAGTCATGAGTAAAACGGTCCAACCCCCGTGTCTCTACGACATTGTAAAGCGAAGATATCCCATCTGGAACTTTTTTATTCCCTTATATGGGCATGTTTCCTGCCCCATTATAAGTCAATGGGCATTTTCGGGTGCCTCTTACACCCCAGGGGTATAGCTTACACCCCTATGTGATGTATGTTCTTACAGAGTCTATCACCCTCTTCAAATGTTGTAACCTACATGTTTCTACAAAATCCTCAAGCGGAGCTATGACCCGTCAAAGTTCGGCCCAATGTTAAGTCAATGGGATTTTTCGGGTGGTTTTTCGCCCCCCTTTCGAAAATCCTGCACCGATCGCTTATAAAAGTCATAGCACACCTCTCCTTAATAATCCGGTCGATTTGAGCCCTCTTTCATGGGACTGTGGCAAACCGTGCGGGACGAGTTACGCGCCGAAAAATGTGCAGACATAAGAATAAGATATAATAATAATAACTAGATAGGTACATTTCCTGAAGAAAATGTGAGTGGTGCTTGCCGTGGCAAAATTCTGGGGAACATATATGATTATACTCCAAGCCAAAAGTAAAACGATCCAACTCCTGTGTCTCTACGATGTTCTGATGCGAAGATATTAGGCTTTGTTTACTCTGTTGCTAGGGTACTGTATTTGGTTGCTAGGGAAAAAATTGGCATCCCATAATGATTACACTCTGAGTCACGAGTCAAACGGTCCAACCCCCGTGTCTCTACGATGTTCTGATGCTGAGATATAAGGCTTTGTTTACTCTGTTGCTAGGGTACTGTATTTGGTTGCTAGGGGAAAAATTGGCATCCCATAATGATTACACTCTGAGTCACGAGTCAAACGGTCCAACCCCCGTGTCTCTACGATGTTCTGATGCGGAGATATAAGGCTTTGTTTACTCTGTTGCTAGGGTACTGTATTTGGTTGCTAGGGAAAAAATTGGCATCCCATAATGATTACACTCCGAGTCACGAGTCACACGGTCCAACCCCCGTGTCTCTACGATGTTCTGTTGCCGAGATATAAGGCTTTGTTTACTCTGTTGCTAGGGTACTGTATTTGGTTGCTAGGGAAAAAATTGGCATCCCATAATGATTACACTCTGAGTCACGAGTCAAACGGTCCAACCCCCGTGTCTCTACGATGTTCTGATGCCGAGATATAACTGTTTGAATTTTAAGTTGCTAGGGTGCTCAAAAGTGGTTGCTAGGGGCGTGGCTTAATACCTATGTAAGGATCCTGAGAGACTGATTGGGTGCCTGAGTAAAATGAGCCCACCCCCATGTCTCTGTGACAGTGTGATGCAAAGATATCCATCTGGGCATTTTATAATGGCAGTCTATGGGAGATGTTGCTAGGGTGCCCAAAATTGTTGCTAGGGGCGTGGCTTAATAGCTCTGGGATGATCCTGAGAGACTGATTGGATGCCCGAGTGAAATGAGCCCACCCACTTATCTCTATGACACTGTAAAGCAAAGATATCCCATCTGGAACTGTTTTATTCCCTTATATGGGCATGTTTCCTGCCCCATTATAAGTCAATGGGAATTTTTGGGTGCCTCTTACACCCCAGGGGTACAACTTACACCCCATTGTGATCCATGTTCTTACAGAGCCTACCACCCTCTTCAAATGTTGTAACCCACATGTTTCTATAAAATCCTCTAGCGGAGCTATGACCTGTCAAAGTTGGGCGCAATGTTAAGTCAATGGGATTTTTCGGGTGGTTTTTTGCCCCCCTTTCAGAAATCCTGCACCCGATCCCTTATAAAAGTCATAGCACACCTCTCCTCAATAATCCGGTTGATTTGAGCCCTCTTTCGTGGGACTACGTTAAACCGTGCGGGACGAGTTACGCGCCGAAAAAGTGTCCAGAAAAAGAAGAATAATAATTATAAACTAGATAGGTACATTTCCTGAAGAAAATGTGAAGTGGTGCTTGCCGTGGCAAATTTCGGGGAACAATATATGATTATACTATAAGTCACGAGTCAAACGGTCCAACCCCCGTGTCTCTACGATGTTCTGATGCGGAGATATAAGGCTTTGTTTACCCTGTTGCTAGGGTACTGTATTTGGTTGCTAGGGAAAAAATTGGCATCCCATAATGATTCACTCTGATTCACGAGTCAAACGGTCCAACCCCTGTGTCTCTACGATGTTCTGATGCGGAGATATAAGGGTTTGTTTACTCTGTTGCTAGGGTACTGTATTTGGTTGCTAGGGAGAAAATTGGCATCCCATAATGATTACACTCTGATTCACGAGTCAAACGGTCCAACCCCTGTGTCTCTACGATGTTCTGATGCGGAGATATAAGGCTTTGTTTACTCTGTTGCTAGGGTACTGTATTTGGTTGCTAGGGAAAAAATTGGCATCCCATAATGATTACACTCTGAGTCACGAGTCAAACGGTCCAACCCCCGTGTCTCTACGATGTTCTGATGCGGAGATATAAGGCTTTGTTTACTCTGTTGCTAGGGTACTGTATTTGGTTGCTAGGGAAAAAATTGGCATCCCATAATGATTACACTCCGAGTCACGAGTCAAACGGTCCAACCCCCGTGTCTCTACGATGTTCTGATGCGAAGATATAAGGCTTTGTTAACTCTGTTGCTAGGGTACTGTATTTGGTTGCTAGGGAAAAAATTGGCATCCCATAATGATTACACTCTGAGTCACGAGTCAAACGGTCCAACCCCCGTGTCTCTACGATGTTCTGATGCGGAGATATAAGGCTTTGTTTACTCTGTTGCTAGGGTACTGTATTTGGTTGCTAGGGAAAAAATTGACATCCCATAATGATTACACTCTGATTCACGAGTCAAACGGTCCAACCCCTGTGTCTCTACGATGTTCTGATGCGGAGATATAAGGGTTTGTTTACTCTGTTGCTAGGGTACTGTATTTGGTTGCTAGGGAAAAAATTGGCATCCCATAATGATTACACTCTGATTCACGAGTCAAACGGTCCAACCCCTGTGTCTCTACGATGTTCTGATGCGGAGATATAAGGGTTTGTTTACTCTGTTGCTAGGGTACTGTATTTGGTTGCTAGGGAAAAAATTGGCATCCCATAATGATTACACTCTGAGTCACGAGTCAAACGGTCCAACCCCCGTGTCTCTACGATGTTTTGATGCGGAGATATAAGGCTTTGTTTACTCTGTTGCTAGGGTACTGTATTTGGTTGATAGGGAAAAAATTGGCATCCCATAATGATTACACTCTGAGTCACTAGTCAAACGGTCCAACCCCCGTGTCTCTACGATGTTCTGATGCGGAGATATAAGGCTTTGTTTACTCTGTTGCTAGGGTACTGTATTTGGTTGCTAGGGAAAAAAATTGCATCCACTAGTGATTACCCTCCGAGTCACGAGTCAAACGGTCCAAACCCCATGTCTCTACGATGTTCTGATGCGGAGATATAAGGCTTTGTTTACTCTGTTGCTAGGGTACTGTATTTGGTTGCTAGGGAAAAAATGGCATCCCATAATGATTACACTCTGAGTCACGAGTCAAACGGTCCAACCCCCGTGTCTCTACGATGTTCTGATGCGGAGATATAAGGCTTTGTTTACTCTGTTGCTAGGGTACTGTATTTGGTTGCTAGGGAAAAAAATTGGCATCCCATAATGATTACACTCCGAGTCACAAGTCAAAAGGTCCAACCCCCGTGTCTCTACGATGTTCTGGTGCGGAGATATAAGGCTTTGTTTACTCTGTTGCTAGGGTACTGTATTTGGTTGCTAGGGAAAAAATTGGCATCCCATAATGATTACACTCCGAGTCACGAGTCAAACGGTCCAACCCCCGTGTCTCTACGATGTTCTGATGCGAAGATATAAGGCTTTGTTAACTCTGTTGCTAGGGTACTGTATTTGGTTGCTAGGGAAAAAATTGGCATCCCATAATGATTACACTCTGAGTCACGAGTCAAACGGTCCAACCCCCGTGTCTCTACGATGTTCTGATGCGGAGATATAAGGCTTTGTTTACTCTGTTGCTAGGGTACTGTATTTGGTTGCTAGGGAAAAAATTGACATCCCATAATGATTACACTCTGATTCACGAGTCAAACGGTCCAACCCCTGTGTCTCTACGATGTTCTGATGCGGAGATATAAGGGTTTGTTTACTCTGTTGCTAGGGTACTGTATTTGGTTGCTAGGGAAAAAATTGGCATCCCATAATGATTACACTCTGATTCACGAGTCAAACGGTCCAACCCCTGTGTCTCTACGATGTTCTGATGCGGAGATATAAGGGTTTGTTTACTCTGTTGCTAGGGTACTGTATTTGGTTGCTAGGGAAAAAATTGGCATCCCATAATGATTACACTCTGAGTCACGAGTCAAACGGTCCAACCCCCGTGTCTCTACGATGTTTTGATGCGGAGATATAAGGCTTTGTTTACTCTGTTGCTAGGGTACTGTATTTGGTTGCTAGGGAAAAAATTGGCATCCCATAATGATTACACTCTGAGTCACTAGTCAAACGGTCCAACCCCCGTGTCTCTACGATGTTCTGATGCGGAGATATAAGGCTTTGTTTACTCTGTTGCTAGGGTACTGTATTTGGTTGCTAGGGAAAAAAATTGCATCCACTAGTGATTACCCTCCGAGTCACGAGTCAAACGGTCCAAACCCCATGTCTCTACGATGTTCTGATGCGGAGATATAAGGCTTTGTTTACTCTGTTGCTAGGGTACTGTATTTGGTTGCTAGGGAAAAAAATGGCATCCCATAATGATTACACTCTGAGTCACGAGTCAAACGGTCCAACCCCCGTGTCTCTACGATGTTCTGATGCGGAGATATAAGGCTTTGTTTACTCTGTTGCTAGGGTACTGTATTTGGTTGCTAGGGAAAAAAATTGGCATCCCATAATGATTACACTCCGAGTCACAAGTCAAAAGGTCCAACCCCCGTGTCTCTACGATGTTCTGGTGCGGAGATATAAGGCTTTGTTTACTCTGTTGCTAGGGTACTGTATTTGGTTGCTAGGGAAAAAATTGGCATCCCATAATGATTACACTCTGAGTCATGAGTAAAACGGTCCAACCCCCGTGTCTCTACGACATTGTAAAGCGAAGATATCCCATCTGGAACTTTTTTATTCCCTTATATGGGCATGTTTCCTGCCCCATCATAAGTCAATGGGCATTTTCAGGTGCCTTTTACACCCCAGGGGTATAGCTTACACCCCTATGTGATGTATGTTCTTACAGAGTCTATCACCCTCTTCAAATGTTGTAACCTACATGTTTCTACAAAATCCTCAAGCGGAGCTATGACCCGTCAAAGTTCGGCCCAATGTTAAGTCAATGGGATTTTTCGGGTGGTTTTTCGCCCCCCTTTCGAAAATCCTGCACCGATCGCTTATAAAAGTCATAGCACACCTCTCCTTAATAATCCGGTCGATTTGAGCCCTCTTTCATGGGACTGTGGCAAACCGTGCGGGACGAGTTACGCGCCGAAAAATGTGCAGACATAAGAATAAGATATAACTAGATAGGTACATTTCCTGAAGAAAATGTGAGTGGTGCTTGCCGTGGCAAAATTCTGGGGAACGTATATGATTATACTCCAAGCCAAAAGTAAAACAATCCAACTCCCGTGTCTCTACGATGTTCTGATGCGGAGATATAAGGCTGTGTTTATCCGGTTGCTAGGGTACTGTATTTGGTTGCTAGGGAAAAATTTCCATCCACTAGTGATTACATGCCGAGTCACAAGTAAAATGGTCCAACCCCTGTGTCTCTACGATGTTCTGCTGCGGAGATGTAAGGCTTTGTTTACACTGTTGCTAGGGTACTGTATTTGGTTGCTAGGGGGGAAATTGGCATCCCATAGTGATTACACTCCGAGTCACGAGTCAAACGGTCCAACCCCCATGTCTCTACGATGTTCTGATGTGGAGATATAAGGCTTTGTTTACTCTGTTGCTAGGGTACTGTATTTGGTTGCTAGGGAAAAAATTGGCATTCCATAATGATTACACTCCGAGTCACTAGTCAAACGGTCCAACCCCCGTGTCTCTACGATGTTCTGATGTGGAGATATAAGGCTTTGTTTACTCTGTTGCTAGGGTACTGTATTTGGTTGCTAGGGAAAAAATTGGCATCCCATAATGATTTCACTCCGAGTCACTAGTCAAACGGTCCAACCCCCGTGTCTCTACGATCTTCTGATGCGGAGATATAAAGCTTTGTTTACTCTGTTGCTAGGGTACTGTATTTGGTTGCTAGGGAAAAAAATGGCATCCCATAGTGATTACAAGCCGAGTCACGAGTCAAACGGTCCAACCCCCGTGTCTCTACGATGTTCTGATGCGGAGATATAAGGCTTTGTTTACTCTGTTGCTAGGGTACTGTATTTGGTTGCTAGGGAAAAAATTGGCATCCCATAATAATTACACTCCGAGTCACGAGTCAAACGGTCCAACCCCCGTGTCTCTACGATGTTCTGATGCGGAGATATAAGGCTTTGTTTACTCTGTTGCTAGGGTACTGTATTTGGTTGCTAGGGAAAAAATTGGCATCCCATAATAATTACACTCCGAGTCACGAGTCAAACGGTCCAACCCCCGTGTCTCCACGATGTTCTGATGCTGAGATATAAGGCTTTGTTTACTCTGTTGCTAGGGTACTGTATTTGGTTGCTAGGGAAAAAATTTGCATCCCATAATGATTACACGCCGAGTCACTAGTCAAACGGTCCAACCCCCGTGTCTCTACGATGTTCTGATGCTGAGATATAAGGCTTTGTTTACTCTGTTGCTAGGGTACTGTATTTGGTTGCTAGGGAAAAAATTGGCATCCCATAATGATTACACTCCGAGTCACGAGTCAAACGGTCCAACCCCCGTGTCTCTACGATGTTCTGATGTGGAGATATAAGGCTTTGTTTACTCTGTTGCTAGGGTACTGTATTTGGTTGCTAGGGAAAAAATTGGCATCCCATAATGATTTCACTCCGAGTCACTAGTCAAACGGTCCAACCCCCGTGTCTCTACGATCTTCTGATGCGGAGATATAAAGCTTTGTTTACTCTGTTGCTAGGGTACTGTATTTGGTTGCTAGGGAAAAAAATGGCATCCCATAGTGATTACAAGCCGAGTCACGAGTCAAACGGTCCAACCCCCGTGTCTCTACGATGTTCTGATTCGGAGATATAAGGCTTTGTTTACTCTGTTGCTAGGGTACTGTATTTGGTTGCTAGGGAAAAAATTGGCATCCCATAATAATTACACTCCGAGTCACGAGTCAAACGGTCCAACCCCCGTGTCTCTACGATGTTCTGATGCGGAGATATAAGGCTTTGTTTACTCTGTTGCTAGGGTACTGTATTTGGTTGCTAGGTAAAAAATTGGCATCCCATAATAATTACACTCCGAGTCACGAGTCAAACGGTCCAACCCCCGTGTCTCCACGATGTTCTGATGCTGAGATATAAGGCTTTGTTTACTCTGTTGCTAGGGTACTGTATTTGGTTGCTAGGGAAAAAATTTGCATCCCATAATGATTACACGCCGAGTCACTAGTCAAACGGTCCAACCCCCGTGTCTCTACGATGTTCTGATGCTGAGATATAAGGCTTTGTTTACTCTGTTGCTAGGGTACTGTATTTGGTTGCTAGGGAAAAAATTGGCATCCCATAATGATTACACTCCGAGTCACGAGTCAAACGGTCCAACCCCCGTGTCTCTACGATGTTCTGGTGCGGAGATATAAGGCTTTGTTTACTCTGTTGCTAGGGTACCTTATTTGGTTGCTAGGGAAAAAATTGGCATCCCATAATGATTACACTCCGAGTCAGGAGTGAAACGGTCCAACCCCCATGTCTCTACGATGTTCTGATGCGGAGATATAAGGCTTTGTTTACTCTGTTGCTAGGGTACAGTATTTGGTTGCTAGGGAAAAAATTGGCATCCCATAATGATTACACTCCGAGTCACTAGTCAAACGGTCCAACCCCCGTGTCTCTATGATGTTCTGATGCAGAGATATAACTGTTTGAATTTTATGTTGCTAGGGTGCTCAAAAGTGGTTGCTAGGGGCGTGGCTTAAAAGCTTTGGGAATATCCTGATAGACTGATTGGATGTCTGAGTAAAATGAGCCCACCCCCTTGTCTTTACGACATTGTAAAGCAAAGATATCCCATCTGGAACTTTTTTATTCCCTTATATGGGCATGTTTCCTGCCCCATTATAAGTCAATGGGAAAATTCGGGTGCCTCTTACACCCCAGGGGTACAACTTACACCCCATTGTGATCCATGTTCTTACAGAGTCTACCACCCTCTTCAAATAATGTAACGCACATGTTTTTACAAAATCCTCGCCTGTACCTATGACCCGTCAACGTTTTTGCAATGTTAAGTCTATGGGATTTTCCCCCATTGACTTTTCATTGGGGCACTTTTGGGCGCCTCTTACACCCCAGGGGTACAACTTACACCCCAATGTGATGTATGTTCTTACAGAGTCTACCACCCTCTTCAAATGTTGTAACTCACATGTTTCTACAAAATCCTCGAGCGGAGCTATGACTCGTCAAAGTTGGGCGCAATGTTAAGTCAATGGGATTTTTCGGGTGGTTTTTCGCCCCCCTTTCGGAAATCCTGCACCCGATCGCTTATAAAAGTCATAGCACACCTCTCCTCAATAAGCCGGTCGATTTGAGCCCTCTTTCATGGGTCTACGACAAACCGTGCGGGACGAGTTAGGTGCCGAAAAAACGTGCAGATGTAAGAATAAAATATAACTAGATAGGTACATTTCCTGAAGAAAATGTGAAGTGGTGCTTGCCGTGGCAAATTTCGGGGGACAATACATGATTATACTCCAAGCCAAAAGTAGAACAATTCAACCCACATGTCTCTACGATATTCTGATGTGAAGATATAAGGCTTTGTTTATTCGGTTGCTAGGGTACTGTATTTGGTTGCTAGGGAGAAAATTGGCATCCACTAGTGATTACACTCCGAGTCACGAGTCAAACGGTCAAACCCCCGTGTCTCTACGATGTTCTGATGCGGAGATATAAGGCTTTGTTTACTCTGTTGCTAGGGTACTGTATTTGGTTGCTAGGGAAAAAAATGACATCCACTAGTGATTACCCTCCGAGTCACGAGTCAAACGGTCCAAACCCCGTGTCTCTACAATGTTCTGATGCGGAGATATAAGGCTTTGTTTACTCTGTTGCTAGGGTACTGTATTTGGTTGCTAGGGAAAAAAATGGCATCCACTAGTGATTACCCTCCGAGTCACGAGTCAAACGGTCCAACCCCCGTGTCTCTACGATGTTCTGATGCGGAGATATAAGGCTTTGTTTACTCTGTTGCTAGGGTACTGTATTTGGTTGCTAGGGAAAAAAATTGCATCCACTAGTGATTACCCTCCGAGTCATGAGTCAAACGGTCCAACCCCCGTGTCTCTACGATGTTCTGATGCGGAGATATAAGGCTTTGTTTACTCTGTTGCTAGGGTACTGTATTTGGTTGCTAGGGGCGTGGCTTGGGAGTGGCCAATGATGTGCCCAGTGATTACATTCCAAGTCACAAGTAAAACGGTCCAACCCCCGTGTCTCTACGATGTTCTGATGCGGAGATATAAGGCTTTGTTTACTCTGTTGCTAGGGTACTGTATTTGGTTGCTAGGGGCGTGGCTTGGGAGTGGCCAATGATGTGCCCAGTGATTACACTCCGAGTCACAAGTAAAACGGTCCAGCCCCCGTGTCTCTACGATGTTCTGATGCGGAGATATAAGGCTTTGTTAACTCTGTTGCTAGGGTACTGTATTTGGTTGCTAGGGGCGTGGCTTGGGAGTGGCCAATGATGTGCCCAGTGATTACACTCCGAGTCACAAGTAAAACGGTCCAACCCCCGTGTCTCTACGATGTTCTGATGCGGAGATATAAGGCTTTGTTTACTCTGTTGCTAGGGTACTGTATTTGGTTGCTAGGGGCGTGGCTTGGGAGTGGCCAATGATGTGCCCAGTGATTACACTCCGAGTCACAAGTAAAACGGTCCAAACCCCGTGTCTCTACGATGTTCTGATGCGGAGATATAAGGCTTTGTTTATTCGGTTGCTAGGGTGCTCAAATTTGGTTGCTAGGGGCGTGGCTTGGAAGTGGCCAATGATGTGCCCAATTGTTACACCCCTAGTCACAAGTAAAACGGTCCAACCCCCGTGTCTCTACGATGTTCTGATGCCGAGATATAACTGTTTGTATTTTATGTTGCTAGGGTGCTCAAAAGTGGTTGCTAGGGGCGTGGCTTAGTACGTCTGTAAGGATCCTGAGAGACTGATTGGATGCCTGAGTAAAATGAGCCCACCCCCATGTCTCTATGACACTGTGGTGCAAAGATATCCATCCGGGCATTTTATAATGGCAGTCTATGGTATTGGTTGCTAGGGTGCCCAAAATGGTTGCTATGGTAACCTTACACCCCATTGTGGAGGACGTCCTGACAGAGTCTAGCACCCTCTTCAAATTTAGTAACCCACATGTTTCTATGAAATCCTGGCTCGGACCTATGACCCGTCAAAATTTTTGCAATGGTAAGTCTATGGGATTTTGCCCCATTGACTTTTCATTGGGGCACTTTTGGGCACCTCTTACACCCCAGGGGTACAACTTACACCCCATTGTGATCCATGTTCTTACAGAGCCTACCACCCTCTTCAAATGTTGTAACCCACATGTTTCTACAAAATCCTCGAGCGGAGCTATGACTCGTCAAAGTTGGGCGCAATGTAAAGTCAATGGGACGTTTTCGGGAGGTTTTTCGCGCCCCTTTCGGAAATCATGCACCCGATCGCTTATAAAAGTCATAGCACACCTCTCCTCAATAATCCGGTCGATTTGAGCCCTAATTTATGGGTCTACGACAAAGCGTGCGGGACGAGTTACGCGCCGAAAAAGTGTCCAGAAAAAGAAGAATAATAATAATAATATCTTTGAGGAATAGTAATAGTGATGCTTTGCATAAATGCAAGCACCACTAATAATATCCCTGAGGAATAGTAATAGTGATGCCTTGCATAAATGCAAGCACCACTAACTAGATAGGTACATTTCCTGAAGTAAATGTGAAGTGGTGCTTGCCGTGGCAAATTTCTGGGGATCATGTATATTTATACTCCAAGCCAAAAGTAAAACAATCCAACTCCCGTGTCTCTACAATGTTCTGATGCGGAGATATAAGGCTGTGTTTATCCGGTTGCTAGGGTACTGTATTTTGTTGCTAGGGATAAAATTTGCACCTACTAGTGATTACACTCCGAGTCACAAGTCAAACGGTCCAACCCCCGTGTCTCTACCATGTTCTGATGCGTAGATATAAGTCTTTGTTTACTCTGTTGCTAGGGTACTGTATGTGGTTGCTAGGGGGAAAATTGGCATCCACTGGTAATTACACTCCAAGTCACAAGTTAAACGGTCCAACCCTCATGTCTTTACGATGTTCTGATGCGGAGATATAACGCTTTGTTTACTCTGTTGCTAGGGTACTGTATTTGGTTGCTAGGGGAAAAATGGCATCCACTGGTGATTACATGCTGAGTCACGAGTAAAATGGTCCAACCCCCGTGTCTCTACGATGTTCTAAGGCAGAGATATAAGGCTTTGTTTACTCTGTTGCTAGGGTAATGTATTTGGTTGCTAGGGGGAAAATTGGCATCCACTGGTGATTACACTCCAAGTCACAAGTCAAACGGTCCAACCCCCGTGTCTCTACGATGTTCTGATGCGGAGATATAAGGCTTTGTTTACTCTGTTGCTAGGGTACTGTATATGGTTGCTAGGGAAAAATTGGCATCCACTAGTGATTACACTTCGAGTCACAAGTCAAACGGTCCAACTCCCGTGTCTCTACGATGTTCTGATGCGGAGATATAAGGCTTTGTTTACTCTGTTGCTAGGGTACTGTATATTGTTGCTAGGGAAAAAATTGGCATCCACTAGTGATTACACTTCGAGTCACAAGTCAAACGGTCCAACCCCCATGTCTCTAAGATGTTCTGATGCGGAGATATAAAGGTTAGTTTATTCTGTTGCTAGGGTGTTCATATTTGGTTGCTAGGGGCGTGGCCTGGGAGTGGCCAATGATGTGGCTAGTTATTACACTCCGAGTCACAAGTAAAATGGTCCAACTCCCGTGTCTCTACGATGTTCTGATGCAAAGATATAAGGCTTTGTTTATTCTGTTGCTAGGGTGCTCAAATTTGGTTGCTAGGGGCGTGGCTTCGGAGGGACCAATGATGTACTAGTTATTACACTCCGAGTCACAAGTAAAATGGTCCAACCCCCGTGTCTCTACGATGTTCTGATGCGGAGATATAACTGTTTGAATTTTATGTTGCTAGGGTGCTCAAAAGTGGTTGCTAGGGGCGTGGCTTAATAACTCTGAGATGATCCTGAGAGACTGATTGGATGCCCGAGTAAAATGAGCCCACCCACTTATCTCTACGACACTGTAAAGCAAAGATATCCCATCTGGAACAATTTTATTCCCTTATATGGGCATGTTTCCTGCCCCATTATAAGTCAATGGGAAATTTTGGGTGCCTTTTACACCCCAGAGGTAAAACTCACACCCCAATGTAATGTATGTTCTTACAGAGCCTACCACCCTCTTCAAATGTTATAACCCACATGTTTCAACAAAATCCTCGAGCGGTGCTATGACCCGTCAAACTTCGGCCCAATGTTAAGTCAATGGGATTTTTCGGGTGGTTTTTCGCCCCCTTTTCGGAAATCCTGCCCCCGATCTCTTATAAAAGTCATAGCACACCTCTCCTCAATAAACCGGTCAATTTGAGCCCTCTTTCGTGTATCTACGACAAAACGTGCGGGACGAGTTACGCGCCGAAAAAGTGTGCAGACATAAGAATAAGATATAATAAGTATGAGCAATAATAATAGTGATGCCTTGCATAAATGCAAGCACCACTAATAATAATAATAAGTATGAGCAATAATAATAGTGATGCCTTGCATAAATGCAAGCACCACTAATAACTAGATAGGTACATTTCCTGAAGAAAATGTGAGTGGTGCTTGCCGTGGCAAAATTCTGGGGAACGTATATGATTATACTCCAAGCCAAAAGTAAAACAATCCAACTCCCGTGTCTCTACGATGTTCTGATGCGGAGATATAAGGCTGTGTTTATCCGGTTGCTAGGGTACTGTATTTGGTTGCTAGGGAAAAATTTCCATCCACTAGTGATTACATGCCGAGTCACAAGTAAAATGGTCCAACCCCTGTGTCTCTACGATGTTCTGCTGCGGAGATGTAAGGCTTTGTTTACACTGTTGCTAGGGTACTGTATTTGGTTGCTAGGGGGGAAATTGGCATCCCATAGTGATTACACTCCGAGTCACGAGTCAAACGGTCCAACCCCCATGTCTCTACGATGTTCTGATGTGGAGATATAAGGCTTTGTTTACTCTGTTGCTAGGGTACTGTATTTGGTTGCTAGGGAAAAAATTGGCATTCCATAATGATTACACTCCGAGTCACTAGTCAAACGGTCCAACCCCCGTGTCTCTACGATGTTCTGATGTGGAGATATAAGGCTTTGTTTACTCTGTTGCTAGGGTACTGTATTTGGTTGCTAGGGAAAAAATTGGCATCCCATAATGATTTCACTCAGAGTCACTAGTCAAACGGTCCAACCCCCGTGTCTCTACGATCTTCTGATGCGGAGATATAAAGCTTTGTTTACTCTGTTGCTAGGGTACTGTATTTGGTTGCTAGGGAAAAAAATGGCATCCCATAGTGATTACAAGCCGAGTCACGAGTCAAACGGTCCAACCCCCGTGTCTCTACGATGTTCTGATGCGGAGATATAAGGCTTTGTTTACTCTGTTGCTAGGGTACTGTATTTGGTTGCTAGGGAAAAAATTGGCATCCCATAATAATACACTCTATGCACGCCTTACTGCCTACGTATTTCCGCCAAAATCTCAGTTTTACGCTGGCTTCCGGTCTAGCATTATCCGATAGCAAGACGTGGTGGTAGTGTGGTCTTTTTGTCATTTTCAACTAACTAGCGATTGCGATTTCTAATATTATACGTATTATCAACCTTAGTTACATAATAGTTTTAGTTTGTTATATTTTTACAACATTTTAGTTATGAGTTCAACACGCTTTAAGTGTCTTCGGCGGGAAGGTGCGACGTCTCAGTATTGCTGTGTCCCATTATGTGACATATCCTCAAGGTGTAATTCGGTAATTAGTTTCCACACGTTCCCTTTGGACATGGAAATACGAAAAAAATGGATTCATTCTATTCGTCGTGCCGATTATATCATCACTCCGAATTCAAGAGTCTGCAGTCGACACTTCAAGAGTGACGATTTGATTGAGCCGTCAACTCCCACGGGACGCCGGCTTCTAAAGAAGGGGGCTGTTCCCACTTTGTTCGAGTGGAACAACTTCGCAACTTCAACACCAAGGCGCACTGGGGTATGGCAAAGAAGAGAAGTTTCCCCTCCACAGAACGAAGATCCACTGCCTATGGAATTCCAGCAACCAGAACATGATTACTGTTCATCTCCCGTTCCGGCGGCAGTCGATCTTTCTTTAGATCGAACTGAAGAACTCCAAAAGGAGGTGGAGCGCTTGAAGAAGCAAGTGGAAGAGCTGTCTGTCCATCACAGTTTTTGCTTGGGGCGTTTTGCTGCATCTGACGATGACATACGGTTCTTTACTAGGTAAGAGAGGAAATTACCAGATGCTTTAATATCATTATTATAAGATGACATATTAAGACATGTTGTCATTTTTACATTTCGGTATGAAAGTTGGCTTAAACTGTTGGGCATACATTACCTTAAATGTATATTATCACAAATATGTCCAACGTTTTATCTAGGTTTATGACCTACAGTCATCTCATGGCGTTCTGGAGACTCATTGAGCCTGCAACCAACAGAATGGTTCGTGTGACAAGGGCAAAAGGAGCTACAAAAAGCGGTGAAGTTGGAGCAACAGGCAATGCATCTGTAAATATATATATTTTTTTTTATTTCTTCATATCATTTATTTACATTATTGATATATATTATGTGTGGGGAGGGGTAAGGAACACAAATGTAGTACTTTTTATGTACGTAAACTGTTTTTTACATTTTATTTTAACAGGGTCACTCCCTACCGCCCATAGATGAGTTTTTTCTCTTTATGGTGCATCTGTCCCTTGGTCTAACACAGAGGGATCTGGCTCAAAGATTTAATATTCACCAGTCCACCGTGAGTCGTATTATTACAACCTGGGCCAATTTTCTTTATACCCTCCTTGGATCAGTGCGCATCTGGATGTCTGAGGAGATGGTCAAGGCTCACATGCCAAAGGAGTTCCAGGATTACCCAGATACGCAAGTAATCATTGACTGCACAGAGCTCCGGTGTCAAACACCATCCTCCCTGTTGCTTCAGAGTGAAGTCTTCTCCTCTTATAAATCCCACTGCACCTTCAAGGGGTTAATTGGCATGGCACCACACGGTGCAGTTACTTTTATTTCATCCCTGTATGCAGGATCTGTCAGCGACAAGGAGCTTTTGAAGCAGTCTGGAATTGTGCCTCTACTGAAACCTAATATGGCTATTATGGTCGATAAAGGTTTTCTGGTGGATGACTGTGTGCCATGCAAAGTCTACAGACCTGCTTTCCTGTCAAAAAGGGAACAGATGTCGGCTGATGAGGTAAGGAAGACGCAGTCCATTGCTCGTCTGAGGGTCCACGTCGAGCGTCTCATCCGCAGGGTGAAGCAACACAAACTATTTGATACTGTCATCCCTCTTTCAATCACAGGAAGCATAAACCAGCTGTACACTGTTGCTTGCCTTCTTGTCAATTACCAGAATGGGCCCTTGGTAAAAGCATGGGCAACGGATTAAAGACTTTGTATGGGATGGATAAATTTTGATTGGCAGAGAATCCTATGTAAATTAAATGTATTTGCCTATGTATGTTTTTGTAATCGAGTAACAGAAGCATTTCTTTCACAATGCTAATGTAAAAACTGTAATGCAGCAATGTAAATAAGTAATTTTGATGCAGTTTTAATGTACACCACTAATGTAAACGTAAATAACTGATACAGTGTTTCTGTAAAGATGAAAATATAAACAACTTTCAAAAAGCTTGTAAAGTGCACTAATGTATGTAAACATGAAAATATAAATAACTTTCATAAAGCTTATAAAGCACACCACTAATGTAAACATGTAAATTAGTGGTGCGCTTTACAAGCTTTTTGAAAGTTATTTATATTTTCATGTTTACAGAAACACTGTCTCAGTTATTTACATGTTTACATTAGTGGTGCACAGCTGTATCAAAGTTATTTATATTTACATGTTTACAGAAACTGTATCAAAGTTATTTACATGTTTACATTAGTGGCGCACAGCTGTATCAAAGTTATGTAAACATGTAAATAACTTTGATACAGCTGTGCACCACTAATGTAAACATGAAAATAACTTTGATACAGTTTCTTTAAACATGTAAATATAAATAACTTTGATACAGCTGTGCACCACTAATGTAAACATGTAAATAGCTTTGATACAGTTTCTGTAAACATGTAAATATAAATAACTTTGATACAGCTGTGCACCACTAATGTAAACATGTAAATAACTGAGACAGTGTTTCTGTAAACATGAAAATATAAATAACTTTCATAAAGCTTGTAAAGTGCACCACTAATGTAAACATGTAAATTAGTGGTGCGCTTTACAAGCTTTTTGAAAGTTATTTATATTTTCATGTTTACAGAAACACTGTCTCAGTTATTTACATGTTTACATTAGTGGTGCACAGCTGTATCAAAGTTATTTATATTTACATGTTTTCAGAAACTGTATCAAAGTTATTTACATGTTTACATTAGTGGCGCACAGCTGTATCAAAGTTATGTAAACATGTAAATAACTTTGATACAGCTGTGCACCACTAATGTAAACATGAAAATAACTTTGATACAGTTTCTTTAAACATGTAAATATAAATAACTTTGATACAGCTGTGCACCACTAATGTAAACATGTAAATAGCTTTGATGCAGTTTCTGTAAACATGTAAATATAAATAACTTTGATACAGCTGTGCACCACTAATGTAAACATGTAAATAACTGAGACAGTGTTTCTGTAAACATGAAAATATAAATAACTTTCATAAAGCTTGTAAAGTGCACCACTAATGTAAACATGTAAATAACATTGATACAGTTTCTGTAAACATGTAAATAACTGATACAGTGTTTCTGTAAACATGAAAAATAAATAACTTTGATACAACTGATACAGTGTTTCTGTAAACATGAAAAATAAATAACTTTGATACAACTTGTAAAGGTATAGTTCACCCAAAAATGAAAATTCTGTCATTTACTCATTCTCATGTTACAAAACTATATACATTTCTTGGTTCTGATGAACACATATGAAGCTATTTTGGGAAATGTTGGGAACCAAACCATTCGTGGACCTCATTTACTTCAATAGTAGGAAAAAATACTATGGAAGTAAATTGGGTCCACGAACAGTTTTTTTACAAACATTTCTCAAAATGTCTTCCTTTGTGTTCATCAGAACAAAGACATTTACTCATTCTAAAGATTTTTACTAAACTATGCAAATGACAGAATTTCATTTTTGGGTGAACTATCCCTTTAATGTGCACCACTAATCTAACTCTGGTACAACATTTTTGTAATAAATAACTTTCTTACAGTATAAAACAGTCTGCTTTTTTTTACATTTTTAGAGATTTTGGCAGATAGAAATAAAAAAAGAAATGGTCAGCCCTCTCACGAATGGTTTTAAACATTCTGCTGTCTTTGTAGATGCGCTGGATCATCATGTCATCCTGCGCATACACAACAAAATCACACCACTCCAGTCCTGAAATCAGCATTTGACCCTGAACTTGCCAGTAATAAGCATGCTGTTCTTTTAACTGTGGTGTGCCATTTTGCAACTTCAGGTAAGGGCAGTCAACGTAACTTTTTACATTTGGGCACTTTATTTCCAAAAGGCCAAAAACTTGCTGTTCAGTGGGGTCAAAAACAATGCCGTCAGGAGAGCTGCCAAGCCAGGGTGCGTCTGGGTGAATTAAGAATCCACAAGGATAAAAGTTCACTCCACACACCAGACAGTATTCCTCTACCACAGCAGATTCCATTTCAAGACCTCTTTTCATGTCCGCTGTTTGGCGAGTTCCTCTCTGGATCCTTTCAGCCAAGTGTTCAGCTGAGCTCTGGCCACGCACATGACAGACCTCCCTAAAACGAGACGATGTTACTCGGGGCTTTCGTACTGAGTGCCAATCCAGTGATGCACTCTGGTCTTTGGTGGCATCCTCAATTTTGTGAGACATTTCCAGAGTTACAGCCAGTGACTCCATGTGTAGCAGTTCATGTTTGCTATACACAAACAAGCACACAGACGAGTCAAGGCTGTAATCATCTAGTGGCAGATGTGGTGGTGCTGGGGCATCTTTATGGGGCGTGATGTTCCGGGTTGTTGCTGCTGGCTGTTGGTATGACAGAACACTCCCAACCTGAACTTTACCAAAGGCAGAATCCACGAAAGAATCATCATTACACATCCCAATTGTGGTGACTAAAGGGGCTGTAGTGCTGGCAAAATCCCTATACTCCTCTCCCACTTGCAGGACTGAGAGGTCAGGCAGCTCACCAGCAACTCCTTTATACAAGGTACTCCTGAAACAAAAATAAATATTTTACCTTTAAACTATTTCTCATTGCCAGTTAAAAGGTTTGTTTGTAATCATTTTTTCATTCTAGGCATGTAAGATACTTTTTTTTTACAGAAAAACGTTATGCTTAGTCACCACTAACTTTATAGTATGGATAATCTTAAGAACATCTAAGTGTATTCAACTGTGTATTCTGCTTTGAGAGACCATGAATATGAACTGAAATGTATGTAGTTGCCAATTGTAGGAAACTTAAACCCATTTTTGTCTAAAGTAGGGTTTGAGTTTACTTTAGGTTTTGAGAGATAGTATCTTAAAGGTGTGTTTTAATTCATATTCTTGATGTCTAAAAAATTTCACAGTTGAGTACACTTAGATGTTGTCAAGTTTATCATAGGAGGTACTAAAGAAGAAATTTTAGTACATTTCGTAAAAAAAAAAGACCAAGTACATTATGGAAGTACACTTTTTCACCTGCGAAGATGTCTTTCTGTATGTCCCAGAATAAAATCATATGGGTCCGGAATTACATAAGGGTATATAAATGCCATAATTTTTTAACTATCCATTTGTTTAAACCGTAAAAATTTGCATATTACACTATCAGGTTACATTTATAGTTGATTGCAGTATCCACCTTAAACCAGCAGCAAGTTTCCTCTCTTTAGGTCTTGCAGATAAAACCACCATCCCAGTGACAGGACCTGGCCGGACTCCCTAGGAATACCACCAATGATAATTTTAGGATGAATGTGCCAGATATGTACCATGAAACCAGCAATATATGTCTTGGTCATCTCACTAATTAGACAAAGTTAAGGATACAGGAAAGCAATGCTTATTTTAATAATTGTAATAACTTACCATTGTTCTTGGTTTGTGCCAGCTCTGCTCCGTTTCAGTACAGCTGCTCACTGGAGGAACTGCACTGATGCCAAGCTGAGAGAAATGTGCTGCCTGGTACAGTAGTGCAACTATGTGATTACACAGTGCAGTGCCAGCAACACAAGAACAGCTGCACTGGGACAATATGACAGGGCTGGAGTCCTTTAACACAATCTATAGACAATGACACAAATGACAAAATGTCAATAAAAAGACCCCAAATTATCGAGCATTTGCATAAACAATGAGTTATTTTGCTTTGAAAGTGCTAAACATTTACTGAAGATACTTGCATACATGTACAAAAGAAACTGTTATAAATTTAATAAGACAATAAACTTAAAATATGAACAACATGTCATCATTCATGTCTATGTTTGTCTGCCTACTCTCAGACTATGTGGCTTCTCTGTCTTCCTCATAGATCTGAAACAAGACGCCTTCACACTTATCTCTCCTGTTACCTGATCCTTATTAGAAACTGAAAAATGCACAAAGTGACAGTTACAGTGTATTAACATGATAACACCACTTGCAAAAATATAAAAACAGACAATCTGAAAAGGTAAAATAGGAAGAAAACACAACTCTGACTCTAAAAGTAAGAATGTTTACAAACGAAGCGTAAGGTTACCTAACGTTAGCTAGTTTGTACGCTTGTGAATACTTACCCTCAAAGTTGTCGATGTAACTCGAAATGTACAATTTAAATCCTTTCTCCTTTTTACTGGAAGGAGTGACAGATGCCAACCTCACAATTCGGTTGACGTCGTTCACCGTAATCCGGGGAAGCTCTTGCAAGCAGCGAGTGTAAAATGACATGCTGCTGACAGCGCTTACTAAAACAGTATGTAATAAGCGCTGCGCCGGAAGCTACAGTACAACTGAGACAAAACGCGGAAGTGACCGTGCATAGAGTCTATTACACTCCGAGTCACGAGTCAAACGGTCCAACCCCCGTGTCTCTACGATGTTCTGA
Source organism: Paramisgurnus dabryanus (assembly GCF_030506205.2). NCBI lineage: Eukaryota > Metazoa > Chordata > Actinopteri > Cypriniformes > Cobitidae > Paramisgurnus > Paramisgurnus dabryanus. Next base: position 4,371,374 of record NC_133345.1, on the reverse strand, counting down.
TGCTGAGATATAAGGCTTTGTTTACTCTGTTGCTAGGGTACTGTATTTGGTTGCTAGGGAAAAAATTTGCATCCCATAATGATTACACGCCGAGTCACTAGTCAAACGGTCCAACCCCCGTGTCTCTACGATGTTCTGATGCTGAGATATAAGGCTTTGTTTACTCTGTTGCTAGGGTACTGTATTTGGTTGCTAGGGAAAAAATTGGCATCCCATAATGATTACACTCCGAGTCACGAGTCAAACGGTCCAACCCCCGTGTCTCTACGATGTTCTGGTGCGGAGATATAAGGCTTTGTTTACTCTGTTGCTAGGGTACTGTATTTGGTTGCTAGGGAAAAAATTGGCATCCCATAATGATTACACTCCGAGTCAGGAGTCAAACGGTCCAACCCCCGTGTCTCTACGATGTTCTGATGCGGAGATATAAGGCTTTGTTTACTCTGTTGCTAGGGTACAGTATTTGGTTGCTAGGGAAAAAATTGGCATCCCATAATGATTACACTCCGAGTCACTAGTCAAACGGTCCAACCCCCGTGTCTCTATGATGTTCTGATGCAGAGATATAACTGTTTGAATTTTATGTTGCTAGGGTGCTCAAAAGTGGTTGCTAGGGGCGTGGCTTAAAAGCTTTGGGAATATCCTGATAGACTGATTGGATGTCTGAGTAAAATGAGCCCACCCCCTTGTCTTTACGACATTGTAAAGCAAAGATATCCCATCTGGAACTTTTTTATTCCCTTATATGGGCATGTTTCCTGCCCCATTATAAGTCAATGGGAAAATTCGGGTGCCTCTTACACCCCAGGGGTACAACTTACACCCCAATGTGATGTATGTTCTTACAGAGTCTACCACCCTCTTCAAATGTTGTAACTCACATGTTTCTACAAAATCCTCGAGCGGAGCTATGACTCGTCAAAGTTGGGCGCAATGTTAAGTCAATGGGATTTTTCGGGTGGTTTTTCACCCCCCTTTCGGAAATCCTGCACCCGATCGCTTATAAAAGTCATAGCACACCTCTCCTCAATAAGCCGGTCGATTTGAGCCCTCTTTCATGGGTCTACGACAAACCGTGCGGGACGAGTTAGGTGCCGAAAAAACGTGCAGATGTAAGAATAAAATATAATAATATCCCTGAGGAATAGTAATAGTGATGCCTTGCATAAATGCAAGCACCACTAACTAGATAGGTACATTTCCTGAAGTAAATGTGAAGTGGTGCTTGCCGTGGCAAATTTCTGGGGATCATGTATGTTTATACTCCAAGCCAAAAGTAAAACAATCCAACTCCCGTGTCTCTACAATGTTCTGATGCGGAGATATAAGGCTGTGTTTATCTGGTTGCTAGGGTACTGTATTTTGTTGCTAGGGATAAAATTTGCACCTACTAGTGATTACACTCCGAGTCACAAGTCAAACGGTCCAACCCCCGTGTCTCTACCATGTTCTGATGCGTAGATATAAGTCTTTGTTTACTCTGTTGCTAGGGTACTGTATGTGGTTGCTAGGGGGAAAATTGGCATCCACTGGTAATTACACTCCAAGTCACAAGTTAAACGGTCCAACCCTCATGTCTTTACGATGTTCTGATGCGGAGATATAACGCTTTGTTTACTCTGTTGCTAGGGTACTGTATTTGGTTGCTAGGGGAAAAATGGCATCCACTGGTGATTACATGCTGAGTCACGAGTAAAATGGTCCAACCCCCGTGTCTCTACGATGTTCTAAGGCAGAGATATAAGGCTTTGTTTACTCTGTTGCTAGGGTAATGTATTTGGTTGCTAGGGGGAAAATTGGCATCCACTGGTGATTACACTCCAAGTCACAAGTCAAACGGTCCAACCCCCGTGTCTCTACGATGTTCTGATGCGGAGATATAAGGCTTTGTTTACTCTGTTGCTAGGGTACTGTATATGGTTGCTAGGGAAAAATTGGCATCCACTAGTGATTACACTTCGAGTCACAAGTCAAACGGTCCAACTCCCGTGTCTCTACGATGTTCTGATGCGGAGATATAAGGCTTTGTTTACTCTGTTGCTAGGGTACTGTATATTGTTGCTAGGGAAAAAATTGGCATCCACTAGTGATTACACTTCGAGTCACAAGTCAAACGGTCCAACCCCCATGTCTATACGATGTTCTGATGCGGAGATATAAAGGTTAGTTTATTCTGTTGCTAGGGTGTTCATATTTGGTTGCTAGGGGCGTGGCCTGGGAGTGGCCAATGATGTGGCTAGTTATTACACTCCGAGTCACAAGTAAAATGGTCCAACTCCCGTGTCTCTACGATGTTCTGATGCAAAGATATAAGGCTTTGTTTATTCTGCTGCTAGGGTGCTCAAATTTGGTTGCTAGGGGCGTGGCTTCGGAGGGACCAATGATGTACTAGTTATTACACTCCGAGTCACAAGTAAAATGGTCCAACCCCCGTGTCTCTACGATGTTCTGATGCGGAGATATAACTGTTTGAATTTTATGTTGCTAGGGTGCTCAAAAGTGGTTGCTAGGGGCGTGGCTTAATAACTCTGAGATGATCCTGAGAGACTGATTGGATGCCCGAGTAAAATGAGCCCACCCACTTATCTCTACGACACTGTAAAGCAAAGATATCCCATCTGGAACAATTTTATTCCCTTATATGGGCATGTTTCCTGCCCCATTATAAGTCAATGGGAAATTTTGGGTGCCTTTTACACCCCAGAGGTACAACTCACACCCCAATGTAATGTATGTTCTTACAGAGCCTACCACCCTCTTCAAATGTTATAACCCACATGTTTCAACAAAATCCTCGAGCGGTGCTATGACCCGTCAAACTTCGGCCCAATGTTAAGTCAATGGGATTTTTCGGGTGGTTTTTCGCCCCCTTTTCGGAAATCCTGCCCCCGATCTCTTATAAAAGTCATAGCACACCTCTCCTCAATAAACCGGTCAATTTGAGCCCTCTTTCGTGTATCTACGACAAAACGTGCGGGACGAGTTACGCGCCGAAAAAGTGTGCAGACATAAGAATAAGATATAACTAGATAGGTACATTTCCTGAAGAAAATGTGAAGTGGTGCTTGCCGTGGCAAATTTCGGGGGACAATACATGATTATACTCCAAGCCAAAAGTAAAACAATTCAACCCACATGTCTCTACGATATTCTGATGTGAAGATATAAGGCTTTGTTTATTCGGTTGCTAGGGTACTGTATTTGGTTGCTAGGGAGAAAATTGGCATCCACTAGTGATTACACTCCGAGTCACGAGTCAAACGGTCAAACCCCCGTGTCTCTACGATGTTCTGATGCGGAGATATAAGGCTTTGTTTACTCTGTTGCTAGGGTACTGTATTTGGTTGCTAGGGAAAAAAATGAAATCCACTAGTGATTACCCTCCGAGTCACGAGTCAAACGGTCCAAACCCCGTGTCTCTACAATGTTCTGATGCGGAGATATAAGGCTTTGTTTACTCTGTTGCTAGGGTACTGTATTTGGTTGCTAGGGAAAAAAATGGCATCCACTAGTGATTACCCTCCGAGTCACGAGTCAAACGGTCCAACCCCCGTGTCTCTACGATGTTCTGATGCGGAGATATAAGGCTTTGTTTACTCTGTTGCTAGGGTACTGTATTTGGTTGCTAGGGAAAAAAATTGCATCCACTAGTGATTACCCTCCGAGTCATGAGTCAAACGGTCCAACCCCCGTGTCTCTACGATGTTCTGATGCGGAGATATAAGGCTTTGTTTACTCTGTTGCTAGGGTACTGTATTTGGTTGCTAGGGGCGTGGCTTGGGAGTGGCCAATGATGTGCCCAGTGATTACATTCCAAGTCACAAGTAAAACGGTCCAACCCCCGTGTCTCTACGATGTTCTGATGCGGAGATATAAGGCTTTGTTTACTCTGTTGCTAGGGTACTGTATTTGGTTGCTAGGGGCGTGGCTTGGGAGTGGCCAATGATGTGCCCAGTGATTACACTCCGAGTCACAAGTAAAACGGTCCAGCCCCCGTGTCTCTACGATGTTCTGATGCGGAGATATAAGGCTTTGTTAACTCTGTTGCTAGGGTACTGTATTTGGTTGCTAGGGGCGTGGCTTGGGAGTGGCCAATGATGTGCCCAGTGATTACACTCCGAGTCACAAGTAAAACGGTCCAACCCCCGTGTCTCTACGATGTTCTGATGCGGAGATATAAGGCTTTGTTTACTCTGTTGCTAGGGTACGGTATTTGGTTGCTAGGGGCGTGGCTTGGGAGTGGCCAATGATGTGCCCAGTGATTACACTCCGAGTCACAAGTAAAACGGTCCAAACCCCGTGTCTCTACGATGTTCTGATGCGGAGATATAAGGCTTTGTTTATTCGGTTGCTAGGGTGCTCAAATTTGGTTGCTAGGGGCGTGGCTTGGAAGTGGCCAATGATGTGCCCAATTGTTACACCCCTAGTCACAAGTAAAACGGTCCAACCCCCGTGTCTCTACGATGTTCTGATGCCGAGATATAACTGTTTGTATTTTATGTTGCTAGGGTGCTCAAAAGTGGTTGCTAGGGGCGTGGCTTAGTACGTCTGTAAGGATCCTGAGAGACTGATTGGATGCCTGAGTAAAATGAGCCCACCCCTATGTCTCTATGACACTGTGGTGCAAAGATATCCATCCGGGCATTTTATAATGGCAGTCTATGGTATTGGTTGCTAGGGTGCCCAAAATGGTTGCTATGGTAACCTTACACCCCATTGTGGAGGACGTCCTGACAGAGTCTAGCACCCTCTTCAAATTTAGTAACCCACATGTTTCTATGAAATCCTGGCTCGGACCTATGACCCGTCAAAATTTTTGCAATGGTAAGTCTATGGGATTTTGCCCCATTGACTTTTCATTGGGGCACTTTTGGGCACCTCTTACACCCCAGGGGTACAACTTACACCCCATTGTGATCCATGTTCTTACAGAGCCTACCACCCTCTTCAAATGTTGTAACCCACATGTTTCTACAAAATCCTCGAGCGGAGCTATGACTCGTCAAAGTTGGGCGCAATGTAAAGTCAATGGGACGTTTTCGGGAGGTTTTTCGCGCCCCTTTCGGAAATCATGCACCCGATCGCTTATAAAAGTCATAGCACACCTCTCCTCAATAATCCGGTCGATTTGAGCCCTAATTTATGGGTCTACGACAAAGCGTGCGGGACGAGTTACGCGCCGAAAAAGTGTCCAGAAAAAGAAGAATAATAATAACTAGATAGGTACATTTCCTGAAGAAAATGTGAGTGGTGCTTGCCGTGGCAAAATTCTGGGGAACGTATATGATTATACTCCAAGCCAAAAGTAAAACAATCCAACTCCCGTGTCTCTACGATGTTCTGATGCGGAGATATAAGGCTGTGTTTATCCGGTTGCTAGGGTACTGTATTTGGTTGCTAGGGAAAAATTTCCATCCACTAGTGATTACATGCCGAGTCACAAGTAAAATGGTCCAACCCCTGTGTCTCTACGATGTTCTGCTGCGGAGATGTAAGGCTTTGTTTACACTGTTGCTAGGGTACTGTATTTGGTTGCTAGGGGGGAAATTGGCATCCCATAGTGATTACACTCCGAGTCACGAGTCAAACGGTCCAACCCCCATGTCTCTACGATGTTCTGATGTGGAGATATAAGGCTTTGTTTACTCTGTTGCTAGGGTACTGTATTTGGTTGCTAGGGAAAAAATTGGCATTCCATAATGATTACACTCCGAGTCACTAGTCAAACGGTCCAACCCCCGTGTCTCTACGATGTTCTGATGTGGAGATATAAGGCTTTGTTTACTCTGTTGCTAGGGTACTGTATTTGGTTGCTAGGGAAAAAATTGGCATCCCATAATGATTTCACTCCGAGTCACTAGTCAAACGGTCCAACCCCCGTGTCTCTACGATCTTCTGATGCGGAGATATAAAGCTTTGTTTACTCTGTTGCTAGGGTACTGTATTTGGTTGCTAGGGAAAAAAATGGCATCCCATAGTGATTACAAGCCGAGTCACGAGTCAAACGGTCCAACCCCCGTGTCTCTACGATGTTCTGATGCGGAGATATAAGGCTTTGTTTACTCTGTTGCTAGGGTACTGTATTTGGTTGCTAGGGAAAAAATTGGCATCCCATAATAATTACACTCCGAGTCACGAGTCAAACGGTCCAACCCCCGTGTCTCTACGATGTTCTGATGCGGAGATATAAGGCTTTGTTTACTCTGTTGCTAGGGTACTGTATTTGGTTGCTAGGTAAAAAATTGGCATCCCATAATAATTACACTCCGAGTCACGAGTCAAACGGTCCAACCCCCGTGTCTCCACGATGTTCTGATGCTGAGATATAAGGCTTTGTTTACTCTGTTGCTAGGGTACTGTATTTGGTTGCTAGGGAAAAAATTTGCATCCCATAATGATTACACGCCGAGTCACTAGTCAAACGGTCCAACCCCCGTGTCTCTACGATGTTCTGATGCTGAGATATAAGGCTTTGTTTACTCTGTTGCTAGGGTACTGTATTTGGTTGCTAGGGAAAAAATTGGCATCCCATAATGATTACACTCCGAGTCACGAGTCAAACGGTCCAACCCCCGTGTCTCTACGATGTTCTGGTGCGGAGATATAAGGCTTTGTTTACTCTGTTGCTAGGGTACCTTATTTGGGTGCTAGGGAAAAAATTGGCATCCCATAATGATTACACTCCGAGTCAGGAGTCAAACGGTCCAACCCCCATGTCTCTACGATGTTCTGATGCGGAGATATAAGGCTTTGTTTACTCTGTTGCTAGGGTACAGTATTTGGTTGCTAGGGAAAAAATTGGCATCCCATAATGATTACACTCCGAGTCACTAGTCAAACGGTCCAACCCCCGTGTCTCTATGATGTTCTGATGCAGAGATATAACTGTTTGAATTTTATGTTGCTAGGGTGCTCAAAAGTGGTTGCTAGGGGCGTGGCTTAAAAGCTTTGGGAATATCCTGATAGACTGATTGGATGTCTGAGTAAAATGAGCCCACCCCCTTGTCTTTACGACATTGTAAAGCAAAGATATCCCATCTGGAACTTTTTTATTCCCTTATATGGGCATGTTTCCTGCCCCATTATAAGTCAATGGGAAAATTCGGGTGCCTCTTACACCCCAGGGGTACAACTTACACCCCATTGTGATCCATGTTCTTACAGAGTCTACCACCCTCTTCAAATAATGTAACGCACATGTTTTTACAAAATCCTCGCCTGTACCTATGACCCGTCAACGTTTTTGCAATGTTAAGTCTATGGGATTTTCCCCCATTGACTTTTCATTGGGGCACTTTTGGGCGCCTCTTACACCCCAGGGGTACAACTTACACCCCAATGTGATGTATGTTCTTACAGAGTCTACCACCCTCTTCAAATGTTGTAACTCACATGTTTCTACAAAATCCTCGAGCGGAGCTATGACTCGTCAAAGTTGGGCGCAATGTTAAGTCAATGGGATTTTTCGGGTGGTTTTTCGCCCCCCTTTCGGAAATCCTGCACCCGATCGCTTATAAAAGTCATAGCACACCTCTCCTCAATAAGCCGGTCGATTTGAGCCCTCTTTCATGGGTCTACGACAAACCGTGCGGGACGAGTTAGGTGCCGAAAAAACGTGCAGATGTAAGAATAAAATATAATAATATCCCTGAGGAATAGTAATAGTGATGCCTTGCATAAATGCAAGCACCACTAACTAGATAGGTACATTTCCTGAAGTAAATGTGAAGTGGTGCTTGCCGTGGCAAATTTCTGGGGATCATGTATGTTTATACTCCAAGCCAAAAGTAAAACAATCCAACTCCCGTGTCTCTACAATGTTCTGATGCGGAGATATAAGGCTGTGTTTATCCGGTTGCTAGGGTACTGTATTTTGTTGCTAGGGATAAAATTTGCACCTACTAGTGATTACACTCCGAGTCACAAGTCAAACGGTCCAACCCCCGTGTCTCTACCATGTTCTGATGCGTAGATATAAGTCTTTGTTTACTCTGTTGCTAGGGTACTGTATGTGGTTGCTAGGGGGAAAATTGGCATCCACTGGTAATTACACTCCAAGTCACAAGTTAAACGGTCCAACCCTCATGTCTTTACGATGTTCTGATGCGGAGATATAACGCTTTGTTTACTCTGTTGCTAGGGTACTGTATTTGGTTGCTAGGGGAAAAATGGCATCCACTGGTGATTACATGCTGAGTCACGAGTAAAATGGTCCAACCCCCGTGTCTCTACGATGTTCTAAGGCAGAGATATAAGGCTTTGTTTACTCTGTTGCTAGGGTAATGTATTTGGTTGCTAGGGGGAAAATTGGCATCCACTGGTGATTACACTCCAAGTCACAAGTCAAACGGTCCAACCCCCGTGTCTCTACGATGTTCTGATGCGGAGATATAAGGCTTTGTTTACTCTGTTGCTAGGGTACTGTATATGGTTGCTAGGGAAAAATTGGCATCCACTAGTGATTACACTTCGAGTCACAAGTCAAACGGTCCAACTCCCGTGTCTCTAAGATGTTCTGATGCGGAGATATAAGGCTTTGTTTACTCTGTTGCTAGGGTACTGTATATTGTTGCTAGGGAAAAAATTGGCATCCACTAGTGATTACACTTCGAGTCACAAGTCAAACGGTCCAACCCCCATGTCTCTAAGATGTTCTGATGCGGAGATAAAAAGGTTAGTTTATTCTGTTGCTAGGGTGTTCATATTTGGTTGCTAGGGGCGTGGCCTGGGAGTGGCCAATGATGTGGCTAGTTATTACACTCCGAGTCACAAGTAAAATGGTCCAACTCCCGTGTCTCTACGATGTTCTGATGCAAAGATATAAGGCTTTGTTTATTCTGTTGCTAGGGTGCTCAAATTTGGTTGCTAGGGGCGTGGCTTCGGAGGGACCAATGATGTACTAGTTATTACACTCCGAGTCACAAGTAAAATGGTCCAACCCCCGTGTCTCTACGATGTTCTGATGCGGAGATATAACTGTTTGAATTTTATGTTGCTAGGGTGCTCAAAAGTGGTTGCTAGGGGCGTGGCTTAATAACTCTGAGATGATCCTGAGAGACTGATTGGATGCCCGAGTAAAATGAGCCCACCCACTTATCTCTACGACACTGTAAAGCAAAGATATCCCATCTGGAACAATTTTATTCCCTTATATGGGCATGTTTCCTGCCCCATTATAAGTCAATGGGAAATTTTGGGTGCCTTTTACACCCCAGAGGTAAAACTCACACCCCAATGTAATGTATGTTCTTACAGAGCCTACCACCCTCTTCAAATGTTATAACCCACATGTTTCAACAAAATCCTCGAGCGGTGCTATGACCCGTCAAACTTCGGCCCAATGTTAAGTCAATGGGATTTTTCGGGTGGTTTTTCGCCCCCTTTTCGGAAATCCTGCCCCCGATCTCTTATAAAAGTCATAGCACACCTCTCCTCAATAAACCGGTCAATTTGAGCCCTCTTTCGTGTATCTACGACAAAACGTGCGGGACGAGTTACGCGCCGAAAAAGTGTGCAGACATAAGAATAAGATATAATAAGTATGAGCAATAATAATAGTGATGCCTTGCATAAATGCAAGCACCACTAACTAGATAGGTACATTTCCTGAAGAAAATGTGAGTGGTGCTTGCCGTGGCAAAATTCTGGGGACCATATATGATTATACTCCAAGCCAAAAGTTAAACGATCCAACTCCCTTGTCTGTACGATGTTCTGATGTGGAGATATAAGGCTGTGTTTATCCGGTTGCTAGGGTACTGTATTTGGTTGCTAGGGAAAAATTTGGCATCCCATAATGATTACACTCTGAGTCACGAGTCATACGGTCCAACCCCCGTGTCTCAACGATGTTCTGGTGCAGAGATATAAGGCTTTGTTTATTCGGTTGCTAGGGTACTGTATTTGGTTGCTAGGGAAAAATTTGGCATCCCATAATGATTACACTCTGAGTCACGACTCAAACGGTCCAACCCCCGTGTCTCTACGATGTTCTGATGCGGAGATATAAGGCTTTGTTTACTCTGTTGCTAGGGTACTGTATTTGGTTGCTAGGGAAAAATTGGCATCCCATAATGATTACACTCTGAGTCACGAGTCAAACGGTACAACCCCCATGTCTCTACGATGTTCTGATGCGGAGATATAAGGCTTTGTTTACCCTGTTGCTAGGGTACTGTATTTGGTTGCTAGGGAAAAAATTGGCATCCCATAATGATTACACTCTGAGTCACGAGTCAAACGGTCCAACCCCCATGTCTCTACGATGTTCTGATGCTGAGATATAAGGCTTTGTTTACTCTGTTGCTAGGGTACTATATTTGGTTGCTAGGGAAAAAATTGGCATCCCATAATGATTACAATCTGAGTCACGAGTCAAACGGTCCAACCCCCGTGTCTCTACGATGTTCTGATGCTGAGATATAAGGCTTTGTTTACTCTGTTGCTAGGGTACTATATTTGGTTGCTAGGGAAAAAATTGGCATCCCATAATGATTACACTCTGAGTCACGAGTCAAACGGTCCAACCCCCATGTCTCTACGATGTTCTGATGCGGAGATATAAGGCTTTGTTTACTCTGTTGCTAGGGTACTGTATTTGGTTGCTAGGGAAAAAATTGGCATCTCATAGTGATTACCCGCCGAGTCACGAGTCAAACGGTCCAACCCCCGTGTCTCTACGATGTTCTGATGCGGAGATATAAGGCTTTGTTTACTCTGTTGCTAGGGTACTGTATTTGGTTGCTAGGGGCGTGGCTTGGGAGTGGCCAATGATGTGCCCAGTGATTACACTCCGAGTCACAAGTAAAACGGTCCAACCCCCGTGTCTCTACGATGTTCTGATGCGGAGATATAAGGCTTTGTTTACTCTGTTGCTAGGGTACTGTATTTGGTTGCTAGGGGCGTGGCTTGGGAGTGGCCAATTATGTGCCCAGTGATTACACTCCGAGTCACAAGTAAAACGGTCCAACCCCCGTGTCTCTACGATGTTCTGATGCGGAGATATAAGGCTTTGTTTACTCTGTTGCTAGGGTACTGTATTTGGTTGCTAGGGGCGTGGCTTGGGAGTGGCCAATGATGTGCCCAGTGATTACACTCCGAGTCACAAGTAAAACGGTCCAAACCCCGTGTCTCTACAATGTTCTGATGCGGAGATATAAGGCTTTGTTTATTCGGTTGCTAGGGTGCTCAAATTTGGTTGCTAGGGGCGTGGCTTGGGAGTGGCCAATGATGTGCCCAATTGTTACACCCCTAGTCACAAGTAAAACGGTCCAACCCCCGTGTCTCTACGATGTTCTGATGCCGAGATATAACTGTTTGTATTTTATGTTGCTAGGGTGCTCAAAAGTGGTTGCTAGGGGCGTGGCTTAGTAAGTCTGTAAGGATCCTGAGAGACTGATTGGATGCCTGAGTAAAATGAGCCCACCCCCATGTCTCTATGACACTGTGGTGCAAAGATATCCATCCGGGCATTTTATAATGGCAGTCTATGGTATAGGTTGCTAGGGTGCCCAAAATGGTTGCTATGGTAACCTTACACCCCATTGTGGGGGACGTCCTGACAGAGTCTAGCACCCTCTTCAAATTTAGTAACCCACATGTTTCTATGAAATCCTGGCTCGGACCTATGACCCGTCAAAATTTTTGCAATGGTAAGTCTATGGGATTTTGCCCCATTGACTTTTCATTGGGGCACTTTTGGGCACCTCTTACACCCCAGGGGTACAACTTACACCCCATTGTGATCCATGTTCTTACAGAGCCTACCACCCTCTTCAAATGTTGTAACCCACATGTTTCTACAAAATCCTCGAGCGGAGCTATGACTCGTCAAAGTTGGGCGCAATGTTAAGTCAATGGGATTTTTTGGGTGGTTTTTCGCCCCCCTTTCGGAAATCCTGCACCCGATCGCTTATAAAAGTCATAGCACACCTCTCCTCAATAAGCCGGTCGATTTGAGCCCTAATTTATGGGTCTACGACAAAGCGTGCGGGACGAGTTACGCGCCGAAAAAGTGTCCAGAAAAAGAAGAATAATAATAATAACTAGATAGGTACATTTCCTGAAGAAAATGTGAAGTGGTGCTTGCCGTGGCAAATTTCGGGGGACAATATATGATTATACTCCAAGCCAAAAGTAAAACAATTCAACCCACATGTCTCTACGATATTCTGATGCGAAGATATAAGGCTTTGTTTATTCGGTTGCTAGGGTAATGTATTTGGTTGCTAGGGAGAAAATTGGCATCCACTAGTGATTACACTCCGAGTCACGAGTCAAACAGTCAAACCCCCGTGTCTCTACGATGTTCTGATGCGGAGATATAAGGCTTTGTTTACTCTGTTGCTAGGGTACTGTATTTGGTTGCTAGGGAAAAAATTGGCATCCACTAGTGATTACACTCCGAGATACGAGTCAAACGGTCCAACCCCCGTGTCTCTGCGATGTTCTGATGTGGAGATAAAAGGCTTTGTTTACTCTGTTGCTAGGGTAATGTATTTGGTTGCTAGGGAGAAAATTGGCATCCACTAGTGATTACACTCCGAGTCAAGAGTCAAACGGTCCAAACCCCGTGTCTCTACGATGTTCTGATGCGGAGATAAAAGGGTTTGTTTACTCTGTTGCTAGGGTACTGTATTTGGTTGCTAGGGAAAAAAATGGCATCCACTAGTGATTACCCTCCGAGTCACGAGTCAAACGGTCCAAACCCTGTGTCTCTACGATGTTCTGATGCGGAGATATAAGGCTTTGTTTACTCTGTTGCTAGGGTACTGTATTTGGTTGCTAGGGAAAAAAATGGCATCCACTAGTGATTACCCTCCGAGTCACGAGTCAAACGGTCCAAACCCCGTGTCTCTACGATGTTCTGATGCGGAGATATAAGGCTTTGTTTACTCTGTTGCTAGGGTACTGTATTTGGTTGCTAGGGAAAAAATTTCATCCACTAGTGATTACCCTCCGAGTCATGAGTCAAACGGTCCAACCCCCGTGTCTCTACGATGTTCTGATGCGGAGATATAAGGCTTTGTTTACTCTGTTGCTAGGGTACTGTATTTGGTTGCTAGGGAAAAAAATGGCATCCACTAGTGATTACCCTCCGAGTCACGAGTCAAACGGTCCAAACCCCATGTCTCTACGATGTTCTGATGCGGAGATATAAGGCTTTGTTTACTCTGTTGCTAGGGTACTGTATTTGGTTGCTAGGGAAAAAAATGGCATCCACTAGTGATTACCCTCCGAGTCATGAGTCAAACGGTCCAACCCCCATGTCTCTACGATGTTCTGATGTGGAGATATAAGGCTTTGTTTACTCTGTTGCTAGGGTACTGTATTTGGTTGCTAGGGGCGTGGCTTGGGAGTGGCCAATGATGTGCCCAGTGATTACACTCCGAGTCACAAGTAAAACGGTCCAACCCCCGTGTCTCTACGATGTTCTGATGCAGAGATATAAGGCTTTGTTTACTCTGTTGCTAGGGTACTGTATTTGGTTGCTAGGGGCGTGGCTTGGGAGTGGCAAATTATGTGCCCAGTGATTACACTCCGAGTCACAAGTAAAACGGTCCAACCCCCGTGTCTCTACGATGTTCTGATGCGGAGATATAAGGCTTTGTTTACTCTGTTGCTAGGGTACTGTATTTGGTTGCTAGGGGCGTGGCTTGGGAGTGGCCAATGATGTGCCCAGTGATTACACTCCAAGTCACAAGTAAAACGGTCCAAACCCCTTGTCTCTACGATGTTCTGATGCGGAGATATAAGGCTTTGTTTATTCGGTTGCTAGGGTGCTCAAATTTGGTTGCTAGGGGCGTGGCTTGGGAGTGGCCAATGATGTGCCCAATTGTTACACCCCTAGTCACAAGTAAAACGGTCCAACCCCCGTGTCTCTACGATGTTCTGATGCCGAGATATAACTGTTTGTATTTTATGTTGCTAGGGTGCTCAAAAGTGGTTGCTAGGGGCGTGGCTTAGTAAGTCTTTAAGGATCCTGAGAGACTGATTGGATGCCTGAGTAAAATGAGCCCACCCCCATGTCTCTATGACACTGTGGTGCAAAGATATCCATCCGGGCATTTTATAATGGCAGTCTATGGTATAGGTTGCTAGGGTGCCCAAAATGGTTGCTATGGTAACCTTACACCCCATTGTGGGGGACGTCCTGACAGAGTCTAGCAGCCTCTTCAAATTTAGTAACCCATATGTTTCTATGAAATCCTGGCTCGGACCTATGACCCCTCAAAATTTTTGCAATGGTAAGTCTATGGGATTTTGCCCCATTGACTTTTCATTGGGGCATTTTTGGGCACCTCTTACACCCCAGGGGTACAACTTACACCCCATTGTGATCCATGTTCTTACAGAGCCTACCACCCTCTTCAAATGTTGTAACCCACATGTTTCTACAAAATCCTCGAGCGGAGCTATGACTCGTCAAAGTTGGGCGCAATGTTAAGTCAATGGGATTTTTCGGGTGGTTTTTCGCCCCCCTTTCGGAAATCCTGCACCCGATCGCTTATAAAAGTCATAGCACACCTCTCCTCAATAAGCCGGTCGATTTGAGCCCTAATTTATGGGTCTACGACAAAGCGTGCGGGACGAGTTACGCGCCGAAAAAGTGTCCAGAAAAAGAATAATAATAATAATAATAATAATAATAAGTATGCAAGATAGTAATAGTGATGCTTTGCATAAATGCAAGCACCACTAATAATATCTTTGAGGAATAGTAATAGTGATGCTTTGCATAAATGCAAGCACCACTAATAACTAGATAGGTACATTTCCTGAAGAAAATGTGAGTGGTGCTTGCCGTGGCAAGTTTCGGGGACAATTTATGATTATACTCCAAGCCAAAGGTAAAATGGTCCAACCCCCATGTCTCTACGATGTTCTGATGCGAAGATATAAGGCTTTGTTTATTCCGTTGCTAGGGTGTTCATATTTGGTTGCTAGGGGCGTGGCTTAACACCTCTTGGCATTAACTAGTGATTACCCTTCGAGTCACGAGTAAAACGGTCCAACCCCCGTGTCTCTACGATGTTCTGATGCAGAGATATAAGGCTTTGTTTATTCCGTTGCTAGGGTGCTCAAATTTGGTTGCTAGGGGCGTGGCTTGGGAGTGGCCAATGATTTGGCCAGTGATTACACCCCGAGTCACAAGTAATACGGTCCAACCCCCGTGTCTCTACGATGTTCTGATGTGGAGATATAAGGCTTTGTTTATTCCGTTGCTAGGTGTTCATATTTGGTTGCTAGGGGCGTGGCTTAACACCTCTTGGCTTCCACTAGTGATTACCCTTCGAGTCACGAGTAAAACGGTCCAACCCCCGTGTCTCTACGATGTTCTGATGCGACGTTATAAGGCTTTGTTTATTTGGTTGCTAGGGTGTTCATATTTGGTTGCTAGGGGCGTGGCTTAACACCTCTTTGCATTAACTAGTGATTACCCTTCGAGTCACGAGTAAAACGGTCCAACCCCCGTGTCTCTACGATGTTCTGATGCAGAGATATAAGGCTTTGTTTATTCCGTTGCTAGGGTGCTCAAATTTGGTTGCTAGGGGCGTGGCTTGGGAGTGGCCAATGATTTGGCCAGTGATTACACCCCGAGTCACAAGTAATACGGTCCAACCCCCGTGTCTTTACGATGTTCTGATGTGGAGATATAAGGCTTTGTTTATTCCGTTGCTAGGTGTTCATATTTGGTTGCTAGGGGCGTGGCTTAACACCTCTTGGCTTCCACTAGTGATTACCCTACGAGTCACGAGTAAAACGGTCCAACCCCCGTGTCTCTACGATGTTCTGATGCGACGTTAAAAGGCTTTGTTTATTCGGTTGCTAGGGTGTTCATATTTGGTTGCTAGGGGCGTGGCTTAACACCTCTTGGCATTAACTAGTGATTACCCTTCGAGTCACGAGTAAAACGGTCCAACCCCCGTGTCTCTACGATGTTCTGATGCAGAGATATAAGGCTATGTTTATTCCGTTGCTAGGGTGCTCAAATTTGGTTGCTAGGGGCGTGGCTTGGGAGTTGCCAATGATGTGCCCAATTGTTACACCCCTAGTCACAAGTAAACCGGTCCAACCCCCGTGTCTCTACGATGTTCTGATGCCGAGATATAACTGTTTGACCTTTATGTTGCTAGGGTGCTCAAAAGTGGTTGCTAGGGGCGTGGCTTAGTTTGTCTTTAAGGATCCTAAGATACTGATTGGATACCTAAGTAAAATGAGCCCACCCCCATGTCTCTATGACACTGTGCTGCAAAGATATCCACCTGGGCATTTTATAATGGCAGTCTATGGGAGATGTTGCTAGGGTGCCCAAAACGGTTGCTAGGGTAACCTTACACCCCATTGTGGGGGACGTCCTGACAGAGTCTAGCACCCTCTTCAATTTTAGTAACCCACATGTTTCTATGAAATCCTCACTTGGACCTGTGACCTGTCAATTTTTTTTGGCAATGTTAGTCTATGGGATTTTCGCCCCATTGACTTTCCATTAGGGCACTTTTGGGCACCTCTTACACCCCAGGGGTACAACTTACACCCCAATGTGATCCATGTTCTTACAGAGCCTACCACCCTCTTCAAATGCTGTAACCCACATTTTTCTACAAAATCCTAGAGTGGAGCTATGACCTGCCAAAGTTCGACGCAATGTAAAGTCAATGGGACGTTTTCGGGAGGTTTTTCGCGCCCCTTTCGGAAATCCTGCACCCGATCGCTTATAAAAGTCATAGCACACCTCTCCTCAATAATCCGGTCGATTTGAGCCCTCTTTCATGGCACTACGCCAAACCGTGCGAGACGAGTTACGCGCCGAAAAAGTGTCCAGAAAAAGAAGAATAATAATAACTAGATAGGTACATTTCCTGAAGAAAATGTGAAGTGGTGCTTGCCGTGGCAAATTTCGGGGGACAATATATGATTATACTCCAAGCCAAAAGTAAAACAATTCAACCCACATGTCTCTACGATATTCTGATGCGAAGATATAAGGCTTTGTTTATTCGGTTGCTAGGGTAATGTATTTGGTTGCTAGGGAGAAAATTGGCATCCACTAGTGATTACACTCCGAGTCACGAGTCAAACGGTCAAACCCCCGTGTCTCTACGATGTTCTGATGCGGAGATATAAGGCTTTGTTTACTCTGTTGCTAGGGTACTGTATTTGGTTGCTAGGGAAAAAATTGGCATCCACTAGTGATTACACTCCGAGATACGAGTCAAACGGTCCAACCCCCGTGTCTCTGCGATGTTCTGATGTGGAGATAAAAGGCTTTGTTTACTCTGTTGCTAGGGTAATGTATTTGGTTGCTAGGGAGAAAATTGGCATCCACTAGTGATTACACTCCGAGTCAAGAGTCAAACGGTCCAAACCCCGTGTCTCTACGATGTTCTGATGCGGAGATAAAAGGGTTTGTTTACTCTGTTGCTAGGGTACTGTATTTGGTTGCTAGGGAAAAAAATGGCATCCACTAGTGATTACCCTCCGAGTCACGAGTCAAACGGTCCAAACCCTGTGTCTCTACGATGTTCTGATGCGGAGATATAAGGCTTTGTTTACTCTGTTGCTAGGGTACTGTATTTGGTTGCTAGGGAAAAAAATGGCATCCACTAGTGATTACCCTCCGAGTCACGAGTCAAACGGTCCAAACCCCGTGTCTCTACGATGTTCTGATGCGGAGATATAAGGCTTTGTTTACTCTGTTGCTAGGGTACTGTATTTGGTTGCTAGGGAAAAAATTTCATCCACTAGTGATTACCCTCCGAGTCATGAGTCAAACGGTCCAACCCCCGTGTCTCTACGATGTTCTGATGCGGAGATATAAGGCTTTGTTTACTCTGTTGCTAGGGTACTGTATTTGGTTGCTAGGGAAAAAAATGGCATCCACTAGTGATTACCCTCCGAGTCACGAGTCAAACGGTCCAAACCCCATGTCTCTACGATGTTCTGATGCGGAGATATAAGGCTTTGTTTACTCTGTTGCTAGGGTACTGTATTTGGTTGCTAGGGGAAAAAATGGCATCCACTAGTGATTACCCTCCGAGTCATGAGTCAAACGGTCCAACCCCCATGTCTCTACGATGTTCTGATGTGGAGATATAAGGCTTTGTTTACTCTGTTGCTAGGGTACTGTATTTGGTTGCTAGGGGCGTGGCTTGGGAGTGGCCAATGATGTGCCCAGTGATTACACTCCGAGTCACAAGTAAAACGGTCCAACCCCCGTGTCTCTACGATGTTCTGATGCAGAGATATAAGGCTTTGTTTACTCTGTTGCTAGGGTACTGTATTTGGTTGCTAGGGGCGTGGCTTGGGAGTGGCAAATTATGTGCCCAGTGATTACACTCCGAGTCACAAGTAAAACGGTCCAACCCCCGTGTCTCTACGATGTTCTGATGCGGAGATATAAGGCTTTGTTTACTCTGTTGCTAGGGTACTGTATTTGGTTGCTAGGGGCGTGGCTTGGGAGTGGCCAATGATGTGCCCAGTGATTACACTCCAAGTCACAAGTAAAACGGTCCAAACCCCTTGTCTCTACGATGTTCTGATGCGGAGATATAAGGCTTTGTTTATTCGGTTGCTAGGGTGCTCAAATTTGGTTGCTAGGGGCGTGGCTTGGGAGTGGCCAATGATGTGCCCAATTGTTACACCCCTAGTCACAAGTAAAACGGTCCAACCCCCGTGTCTCTACGATGTTCTGATGCCGAGATATAACTGTTTGTATTTTATGTTGCTAGGGTGCTCAAAAGTGGTTGCTAGGGGCGTGGCTTAGTAAGTCTTTAAGGATCCTGAGAGACTGATTGGATGCCTGAGTAAAATGAGCCCACCCCCATGTCTCTATGACACTGTGGTGCAAAGATATCCATCCGGGCATTTTATAATGGCAGTCTATGGTATAGGTTGCTAGGGTGCCCAAAATGGTTGCTATGGTAACCTTACACCCCATTGTGGGGGACGTCCTGACAGAGTCTAGCAGCCTCTTCAAATTTAGTAACCCATATGTTTCTATGAAATCCTGGCTCGGACCTATGACCCCTCAAAATTTTTGCAATGGTAAGTCTATGGGATTTTGCCCCATTGACTTTTCATTGGGGCATTTTTGGGCACCTCTTACACCCCAGGGGTACAACTTACACCCCATTGTGATCCATGTTCTTACAGAGCCTACCACCCTCTTCAAATGTTGTAACCCACATGTTTCTACAAAATCCTCGAGCGGAGCTATGACTCGTCAAAGTTGGGCGCAATGTTAAGTCAATGGGATTTTTCGGGTGGTTTTTCGCCCCCCTTTCGGAAATCCTGCACCCGATCGCTTATAAAAGTCATAGCACACCTCTCCTCAATAAGCCGGTCGATTTGAGCCCTAATTTATGGGTCTACGACAAAGCGTGCGGGACGAGTTACGCGCCGAAAAAGTGTCCAGAAAAAGAAGAATAATAATAATAATAACTAGATATTAAAGTTTGAAGACAAACTTTATGTTGGCTTGAAAAAGCGTAGCCTGAACGTTTAAAACAGATTGACAGAAGTTTAGTTTAGTAGGCTATCTGGCAGTTAGTATGTTTAAGTATGAAGTTAACATGATTAGCATGAAGCTAGCATGAAGCTAACATGATTAGCATGAAGCTAGCATGATGCTAGCATGATTAGCATGAAGCTAGCATGATGCTAGCATGATTAGCATGAAGCTAACATGATGCTAGCATGATTAGCATGAAGCTAGCATGATGCTAGCATGAAGCTAGCATGATTAGCATGAAGCTAGCATGAAGCTAGCATGATGCTAGCATGATTAGCATGAAGCTAGCATGATGCTAGCATGATTAGCATGTAGCTAGCATGATGTTAACATGATTAGCATGTAGCTAAGCATGATGCTAGCATGATTAGCATGAAGCTAGCATGATTAGCATGTAGCTAGCATGATGCTAGCATGATTAGCATGTAGCTAGCATGATGCTAGCATGATTAGCATGAAGCTGGCATGATGCTAGCATGATTAGCATGAAGCTAGCATGATGCTAGCATGATTAGCATGAAGCTAGCATGAAGCTAACATGATGCTAGCATGATTAGCATGAAGCTAGCATGTTGCTAGCATGATTAGCATGAAGCTAGCATGATGCTAGCATGATTAGCATGAAGCTAGCATGAAGCTAGCATGATGCTAGCATGATTAGCATGAATCTAGCATGATGCTAGCATGATTAGCATGAAGCTAGCATGATGCTAGCATGATTAGCATGTAGCTAGCATGAAGCTATCATGAAGCTAGCATGATGCTAGCATGATTAGCATGAAGCTAGCATGATGCTAGCATGATTAGCATGAAGCTAGCATGATTAGCATGAAGCTAGCATGATGCTAGCATGATTAGCATGAAGCTAGCATGATGTTAGCATGATTAGCATGTAGCTAGCATGAAGCTAGCATGATGCTAGCATGATTAGCATGAAGCTAGCATGATTAGCATGAAGCTAGCATGATGCTAGCATGATTAGCATGTAGCTAGCATGATGCTAGCATGATTAGCATGAAGCTAGCATGATGCTAGCATGATTACCATGTAGCTAGCATGATTAGCATGAAGCTAGCATGATGCTAGCATGATTAGCATGTAGCTAGCATGATGCTAGCATGATTAGCATGTAGCTAGCATGATGCTAGCATGATTAGCATGAAGCTAGCATGATGCTAGCATGATTAGCATGTAGCTAGCATGATTAGCATGAAGCTAGCATGATGCTAGCATGATTAGCATGAAGCTAGCATGATGCTAGCATGAATAGCATGAAGCTAGCATAAAGCTAGCATGATTAGCATGAAACTAGCATGATTCTAGTATGATTAGCATGAAACTAGCATGATTCTAGCATGATTAGCATGAAGCTAGCATGATGCTAGCATGATTAGCATGAAGCTAGCATGAAACTAGCAAGATTAACATGAAGCTAGCATGAAGCTAGCACGAGGCTTGCATGATTAACATGAAGTTAGCATGAGAATAGCATGATTAGCATGAAGCTAGCATGATTTAACGTGAAGCTGGCATGATTAGCATGATGCTAGCATGATTAGCATTAAGCTAGCACTATTTAGCGTGCAGCTAACAAGATTTAACATGAAGTTAGCATGATTTAGCATGAAGTTAGCAAGATTTATTATGAAATTAGCATAAAGCTAGCATGAAACTAGCATGAAGCTAGTATGACTTAGCATGGAGCTAGCATGAAGCTAACATGACCCAAAGACCCAACCCCCATGTCTCTATGATGTTCAGATCCAGAGATATAAGGCTTTGTTTATTATGTTGCTAGGGTGCTCAAATTGGTTGCTAGGGGCGTGGTTTAATACCTCAGTAGGAATCCTAAGAGACTGATTGGATGCCTGAGTAAAATGAGCCCACCCCTATGTCTCTATGACACTCTGGTGTAAAGATATCCATCTGGGCTTTTTATAATGGTAGTCTATGGGAGATGTTGCTAGGGTACCCAAAATTGTTGCTAGGGGCGTGGCTAAATAGCTTTGGGGCGATCCTAAGAGACTGATTGGATGACTGAGTAAAATGAGCCCACCCCCATGTCTCTACGACACTCTAAAGTAAAGATATTCCATCTGGGACGCTTTTATTCCCTTATATGGGCATGTTTCCTGCCCCATTATAAGTCAATGGGAAATTTTGGGGGCCTCTTACACCCCAGTGGTATAGCTTACACCCCATTGTGATGTATGTTCTTACAGAGCCTGTCAGCCACCTTAAATGTGGTAAGCCACAAGTTTCTACAAGTTTCTCACTCACAGCTATGACCCGTCAAAGTTTGTCTCAATGTTAAGTCAATGGAAATTTTGGGGTGTTCGAGACCCCCTTTTAGGAATTCGGATGGTCCCATCAGTTAGAAAAGATATAGCACACTAAGTCAGACCAGTCTGAAGGTCTGTGGAAAATTTGGTGCATGTAGCTTGAAAGCCCTAGGACGAGTTAGTTGCCGAAATTTTGGGGGGAGAAAAAGAATAATAATAATAATAAGTTTAATAGCAATAACAATATATTGGCTTTTTCAAAGCCAACATAATAATAATAAGTATGCAAGATAGTAATAGTGATGCTTTGCATAAATGCAAGCACCACTAATAATATCTTTGAGGAATAGTAATAGTGATGCTTTGCATAAATGCAAGCACCACTAATAAGTATGCAAGATAGTAATAGTGATGCTTTGCATAAATGCAAGCACCACTAACTAGATAGGTACATTTCCTGAAGAAAATGTGAGTGGTGCTTGCCGTGGCAAAATTCTGGGGAACGTATATGATTATACTCCAAGCCAAAAGTAAAACAATCCAACTCCCGTGTCTCTACGATGTTCTGATGCGGAGATATAAGGCTGTGTTTATCCGGTTGCTAGGGTACTGTATTTGGTTGCTAGGGAAAAATTTCCATCCACTAGTGATTACATGCCGAGTCACAAGTAAAATGGTCCAACCCCTGTGTCTCTACGATGTTCTGCTGCGGAGATGTAAGGCTTTGTTTACACTGTTGCTAGGGTACTGTATTTGGTTGCTAGGGGGGAAATTGGCATCCCATAGTGATTACACTCCGAGTCACGAGTCAAACGGTCCAACCCCCATGTCTCTACGATGTTCTGATGTGGAGATATAAGGCTTTGTTTACTCTGTTGCTAGGGTACTGTATTTGGTTGCTAGGGAAAAAATTGGCATTCCATAATGATTACACTCCGAGTCACTAGTCAAACGGTCCAACCCCCGTGTCTCTACGATGTTCTGATGTGGAGATATAAGGCTTTGTTTACTCTGTTGCTAGGGTACTGTATTTGGTTGCTAGGGAAAAAATTGGCATCCCATAATGATTTCACTCCGAGTCACTAGTCAAACGGTCCAACCCCCGTGTCTCTACGATCTTCTGATGCGGAGATATAAAGCTTTGTTTACTCTGTTGCTAGGGTACTGTATTTGGTTGCTAGGGAAAAAAATGGCATCCCATAGTGATTACAAGCCGAGTCACGAGTCAAACGGTCCAACCCCCGTGTCTCTACGATGTTCTGATGCGGAGATATAAGGCTTTGTTTACTCTGTTGCTAGGGTACTGTATTTGGTTGCTAGGGAAAAAATTGGCATCCCATAATAATTACACTCCGAGTCACGAGTCAAACGGTCCAACCCCCGTGTCTCTACGATGTTCTGATGCGGAGATATAAGGCTTTGTTTACTCTGTTGCTAGGGTACTGTATTTGGTTGCTAGGTAAAAAATTGGCATCCCATAATAATTACACTCCGAGTCACGAGTCAAACGGTCCAACCCCCGTGTCTCCACGATGTTCTGATGCTGAGATATAAGGCTTTGTTTACTCTGTTGCTAGGGTACTGTATTTGGTTGCTAGGGAAAAAATTTGCATCCCATAATGATTACACGCCGAGTCACTAGTCAAACGGTCCAACCCCCGTGTCTCTACGATGTTCTGATGCTGAGATATAAGGCTTTGTTTACTCTGTTGCTAGGGTACTGTATTTGGTTGCTAGGGAAAAAATTGGCATCCCATAATGATTACACTCCGAGTCACGAGTCAAACGGTCCAACCCCCGTGTCTCTACGATGTTCTGGTGCGGAGATATAAGGCTTTGTTTACTCTGTTGCTAGGGTACCTTATTTGGGTGCTAGGGAAAAAATTGGCATCCCATAATGATTACACTCCGAGTCAGGAGTCAAACGGTCCAACCCCCATGTCTCTACGATGTTCTGATGCGGAGATATAAGGCTTTGTTTACTCTGTTGCTAGGGTACAGTATTTGGTTGCTAGGGAAAAAATTGGCATCCCATAATGATTACACTCCGAGTCACTAGTCAAACGGTCCAACCCCCGTGTCTCTATGATGTTCTGATGCAGAGATATAACTGTTTGAATTTTATGTTGCTAGGGTGCTCAAAAGTGGTTGCTAGGGGCGTGGCTTAAAAGCTTTGGGAATATCCTGATAGACTGATTGGATGTCTGAGTAAAATGAGCCCACCCCCTTGTCTTTACGACATTGTAAAGCAAAGATATCCCATCTGGAACTTTTTTATTCCCTTATATGGGCATGTTTCCTGCCCCATTATAAGTCAATGGGAAAATTCGGGTGCCTCTTACACCCCAGGGGTACAACTTACACCCCATTGTGATCCATGTTCTTACAGAGTCTACCACCCTCTTCAAATAATGTAACGCACATGTTTTTACAAAATCCTCGCCTGTACCTATGACCCGTCAACGTTTTTGCAATGTTAAGTCTATGGGATTTTCCCCCATTGACTTTTCATTGGGGCACTTTTGGGCGCCTCTTACACCCCAGGGGTACAACTTACACCCCAATGTGATGTATGTTCTTACAGAGTCTACCACCCTCTTCAAATGTTGTAACTCACATGTTTCTACAAAATCCTCGAGCGGAGCTATGACTCGTCAAAGTTGGGCGCAATGTTAAGTCAATGGGATTTTTCGGGTGGTTTTTCGCCCCCCTTTCGGAAATCCTGCACCCGATCGCTTATAAAAGTCATAGCACACCTCTCCTCAATAAGCCGGTCGATTTGAGCCCTCTTTCATGGGTCTACGACAAACCGTGCGGGACGAGTTAGGTGCCGAAAAAACGTGCAGATGTAAGAATAAAATATAATAATATCCCTGAGGAATAGTAATAGTGATGCCTTGCATAAATGCAAGCACCACTAACTAGATAGGTACATTTCCTGAAGTAAATGTGAAGTGGTGCTTGCCGTGGCAAATTTCTGGGGATCATGTATGTTTATACTCCAAGCCAAAAGTAAAACAATCCAACTCCCGTGTCTCTACAATGTTCTGATGCGGAGATATAAGGCTGTGTTTATCCGGTTGCTAGGGTACTGTATTTTGTTGCTAGGGATAAAATTTGCACCTACTAGTGATTACACTCCGAGTCACAAGTCAAACGGTCCAACCCCCGTGTCTCTACCATGTTCTGATGCGTAGATATAAGTCTTTGTTTACTCTGTTGCTAGGGTACTGTATGTGGTTGCTAGGGGGAAAATTGGCATCCACTGGTAATTACACTCCAAGTCACAAGTTAAACGGTCCAACCCTCATGTCTTTACGATGTTCTGATGCGGAGATATAACGCTTTGTTTACTCTGTTGCTAGGGTACTGTATTTGGTTGCTAGGGGAAAAATGGCATCCACTGGTGATTACATGCTGAGTCACGAGTAAAATGGTCCAACCCCCGTGTCTCTACGATGTTCTAAGGCAGAGATATAAGGCTTTGTTTACTCTGTTGCTAGGGTAATGTATTTGGTTGCTAGGGGGAAAATTGGCATCCACTGGTGATTACACTCCAAGTCACAAGTCAAACGGTCCAACCCCCGTGTCTCTACGATGTTCTGATGCGGAGATATAAGGCTTTGTTTACTCTGTTGCTAGGGTACTGTATATGGTTGCTAGGGAAAAATTGGCATCCACTAGTGATTACACTTCGAGTCACAAGTCAAACGGTCCAACTCCCGTGTCTCTACGATGTTCTGATGCGGAGATATAAGGCTTTGTTTACTCTGTTGCTAGGGTACTGTATATTGTTGCTAGGGAAAAAATTGGCATCCACTAGTGATTACACTTCGAGTCACAAGTCAAACGGTCCAACCCCCATGTCTCTAAGATGTTCTGATGCGGAGATAAAAAGGTTAGTTTATTCTGTTGCTAGGGTGTTCATATTTGGTTGCTAGGGGCGTGGCCTGGGAGTGGCCAATGATGTGGCTAGTTATTACACTCCGAGTCACAAGTAAAATGGTCCAACTCCCGTGTCTCTACGATGTTCTGATGCAAAGATATAAGGCTTTGTTTATTCTGTTGCTAGGGTGCTCAAATTTGGTTGCTAGGGGCGTGGCTTCGGAGGGACCAATGATGTACTAGTTATTACACTCCGAGTCACAAGTAAAATGGTCCAACCCCCGTGTCTCTACGATGTTCTGATGCGGAGATATAACTGTTTGAATTTTATGTTGCTAGGGTGCTCAAAAGTGGTTGCTAGGGGCGTGGCTTAATAACTCTGAGATGATCCTGAGAGACTGATTGGATGCCCGAGTAAAATGAGCCCACCCACTTATCTCTACGACACTGTAAAGCAAAGATATCCCATCTGGAACAATTTTATTCCCTTATATGGGCATGTTTCCTGCCCCATTATAAGTCAATGGGAAATTTTGGGTGCCTTTTACACCCCAGAGGTAAAACTCACACCCCAATGTAATGTATGTTCTTACAGAGCCTACCACCCTCTTCAAATGTTATAACCCACATGTTTCAACAAAATCCTCGAGCGGTGCTATGACCCGTCAAACTTCGGCCCAATGTTAAGTCAATGGGATTTTTCGGGTGGTTTTTCGCCCCCTTTTCGGAAATCCTGCCCCCGATCTCTTATAAAAGTCATAGCACACCTCTCCTCAATAAACCGGTCAATTTGAGCCCTCTTTCGTGTATCTACGACAAAACGTGCGGGACGAGTTACGCGCCGAAAAAGTGTGCAGACATAAGAATAAGATATAATAAGTATGAGCAATAATAATAGTGATGCCTTGCATAAATGCAAGCACCACTAATAATAATAATAAGTATGCAAGATAGTAATAGTGATGCTTTGCATAAATGCAAGCACCACTAATAAGTATGCAAGATAGTAATAGTGATGCTTTGCATAAATGCAAGCACCACTAATTATAAATAATAAGTATGAGCAATAGTAATAGTGATGCCTTGCATAAATGCAAGCACCACTAATAATAAGTTTAATAGCAATAACAGTATGTTGGCTTTTTCAAGCCAACATAATAATAATAAGTATGCAAGATAGTAATAGTGATGCTTTGCATAAATGCAAGCACCACTAATAATAATATCCCTGAGCAATAGTAATAGTGATGCTTTGCATAAATGCAAGCACCACTAATAATAAGTATGCAAGATAGTAATAGTGATGCTTTGCATAAATGCAAGCACCACTAATAATAAGTATGCAAGATAGTAATAGTGATGCTTTGCATAAATGCAAGCACCACTAACTAGATAGGTACATTTCCTGAAGAAAATGTGAAGTGGTGCTTGCCGTGGCAAATTTCGGGGGACAATATATGATTATACTCCAAGCCAAAAGTAAAACAATTCAACCCACATGTCTCTACGATATTCTGATGCGAAGATATAAGGCTTTGTTTATTCGGTTGCTAGGGTACTGTATTTGGTTGCTAGGAAGAAAATTGGCATCCACTAGTGATTACACTCCGAGTCACGAGTCAAACGGTCAAACCCCCGTGTCTCTACGATGTTCTGATGCGGAGATATAAGGCTTTGTTTACTCTGTTGCTAGGGTACTGTATTTGGTTGCTAGGGAAAAAATTGGCATCCACTAGTGATTACACTCCGAGATACGAGTCAAACGGTCCAACCCCCGTGTCTCTGCGATGTTCTGATGTGGAGATAAAAGGCTTTGTTTACTCTGTTGCTAGGGTAATGTATTTGGTTGCTAGGGAGAAAATTGGCATCCACTAGTGATTACACTCCGAGTCACGAGTCAAACGATCCAAACCTCGTGTCTCTACGATGTTCTGATGCAGAGATATAAGGGTTTGTTTACTCTGTTGCTAGGGTACTGTATTTGGTTGCTAGGGAAAAAATGGCATCCACTAGTGATTACCCTCCGAGTCATGAGTCAAGCGGTCCAACCCCCGTGTCTTTACGATGTTCTGATGCGGAGATATAAGGCTTTGTTAACTCTGTTGCTAGGGTACTGTATTTGGTTGCTAGGGAAAAAATTGGCATCCACTAGTGATTACACTCCGAGATACGAGTCAAACGGTCCAACCCCCGTGCCTCTGCGATGTTCTGATGTGGAGATAAAAGGCTTTGTTTACTCTGTTGCTAGGGTACTGTATTTGGTTGCTAGGGGGAAAATTGGCATCCACTAGTGATAACCCTCCGAGTCACGAGTCAAACGGTCCAACCCCCGTGTCTCTACGATGTTCTGATGCGGAGATATAAGGCTTTGTTTACTCTGTTGCTAGGGTACTGTATTTGGTTGCTAGGGAAAATATTGGCATCCACTAGTGATTACATGCCGAGTCACGAGTAAAACGGTCCAACCCCTGTGTCTCTACGATGTTCTGATGCGGAGATATAAGGCTTTGTTTACACTGTTGCTAGGGTACTGTATTTGGTTGTTAGGGAAAAAAATGGCATCCACTAGTGATTACACGCCGAGTCACGAGTCAAACGGTCCAACCCCCGTGTCTCTACGATGTTCTGATGCGGAGATATAAGGCTTTGTTTACACTGTTGCTAGGGTACTGTATTTGGTTGCTAGGGAAAAATTTGGCATCCCATAGTGATTCCACTCTGAGTCACGAGTCAAACGGTCCAACCCCCGTGTCTCTACGACAGGGGTGTCAAACTCAAGGCCCGCGGGCCAAATCCGGCCCGCCCCCTCATTTCATCTGGCCCGCGAGAGTTTACAAATTATGTTAATTATGTGGCCCGCGAGAGTTTACAGATTATTTTATTGTTATTATAAGTTTTATTTTTGCAGGTTATTTCCTATATAGATTTTTTTTAGCAGCCACCAAAACTAATTTTTGCCCCGCCAAAGTCTTTTTGTAATGTAATTATAGTGATTATGTTGATGATTGCATGAGAGAGAATGAGCAGTGCCCCGCACGCGCGCACTACCAGAATGGGCGTGTCTGAATGCGAACGCTGCAGCGTCCGGAGCTCGCATTTCCAGGCTGCATACGTCATCAAGACTGTCTTGTTTCAGAATATTAACAATTATAAAGTTAAATATTATTCTTTGTTTATAGTAAATAGTTGTAATATGCGTATGACTTGCGAATGTAATGGTCAGTTAACTTAAATAAACCAGGCTTGATGACGCTGCCTATGCGACCTCCGCATATGGAAACGGACAGGATCTGCTCGTTTTTTCTCTCCCTCTCTCGCGCCCGCTCACGCGCATCCAGCGAAAAAATGTTTTCCGACTCGTGTACAGAAATGTTTCGCGATGTCCAGCTGGGATTAGTTTACAACGCGTCTATTTCCGCCGAACTAATGACCCATCTGACTCATTAATAAACGATTGAATCTATTGATCTGTAGCCTACAACAATGAACTCATGAGACGTCAGTCAAACAGTCAGACACTCAAAGCCAGGTAAAAAAAATCACAGCTTTTTTGTAAAGAGGGCAAGAAATGACAAGCGAGGGTAGATGTGTTTTAATAAATGCCTAATTTTGTGGTGGAGATGGTAAAACTCTTTAATAGTATCTAAAATGCCTCTCATTTTCTGACCTGCACAATGAAGGATAACATAACATTTTGAGTGTACTGTACTCACATACAACATGTGTTTTTGTCACCACAATTATTTTTAAAATAATCTGTAGAATAGTTGTACTCTATACACTTTGTCATTATTTGCCTGGGCTTCTACTTTCAAAGCTAGGTATTAATTGAGTTATTAACAAAACCAATAGTAAGCAAATGCAGAGAAAATTATGCAATATACAGTAATAAAAGAGTTGATACATTCATACAGTCATTCAAATACAACCGGCCCTTTGAGATTAACCGTAATGCTGATGTGGCCCGGGATGAAATTGAGTTTGACACCACTGCTCTACGATGTTCCGATGCGGAGATATAATGCTTTGTTTATTCCGTTGCTAGGGTACTGTATTTGGTTGCTAGGGAAAAATTTGGCATCCCATAGTGATTCCACTCTGAGTCATGAGTCAAACGGTCCAACCCCCGTGTCTCTACGATGTTCTGATGCGGAGATATAAGGCTTTGTTTATTCGGTTGCTAGGGTGCTCTTATTTGGTTGCTAGGGGCGGGGCTTGGGAGTGGCCAATGATGTGACCAGTTGTTACACTCCGACTCACAAGTAAAACGGTCCAACCCCCGTGTCTCTACGATGTTCTGATGCCGAGGTATAACTGTTTGAATTTTATGTTGCTAGGGTGCTTAAAAGTGGTTGCTAGGGGCGTGGCTTAATAGCTCTGGGACTATCCTGATAAATTGATTGGATGTCTGAGTAAAATGAGCCCACCTCCATGTCTCTATGACATTGTAAAGCGAAGATATCCCGTCTGGGCATTTTATAATGGCAGTCTATGGGAGATGTTGCTAGGGTGCTCAAAAGTGGTTGCTAGGGGCGTGGCTTAATAGCTCTGAAATGATCCTGAGAGACTGATTGGATGCCCGAGTAAAATGAGCCCACCCACTTATCTCTATGACACTGTAAAGCAAAGATATCCCATCTGGAACGGTTTTATTCCCTTATATGGGCGTGTTCCCTGCCCCATTATAAGTCAATGGGAAATTTCGGGGGCCTCTTACACCCCAGGGATACAACTTACACCCCATTGTGATGTATGTTCTTACAGAGCCTACCACCCTCTTCAAATGTTATTACCCACATGTTTCTACAAAATCCTTGAGCAGAGCTATGACCCGTCAAAGTTGGGCCCAATGTTAAGTCAATGGGATTTTTCGGGTGGTTTTTCGCCCCCCTTTCGGAAATCCTGCACCCGATCCCTTATAAAAGTCATAGCAGACGTGTCCTCAATAAGCCGGTCATTTTGAGCCCTGTTTCATTGGTCTACGACAAACCGTGTGGGACCAGTTACGCGCCGAAAAAGTGTCCAGATATAAGAATGAATAAATAAAGATATAAATAATAAGTATGAGCAATAGTAATAGTGATGCCTTGCATAAATGCAAGCACCACTAATAAGTATGAGCAATAATAATAGTGATGCCTTGCATAAATGCAAGCACCACTAATAAGTATGAGCAATAATAATAGTGATGCCTTGCATAAATGCAAGCACCACTAATAATAATAAGTATGCAAGATAGTAATAGTGATGCTTTGCATAAATGCAAGCACCACTAATAATAACTAGATAGTAAAGTTTGAAGACAAACTTTATGTTGGCTTGAGAAAGCGTAGCCTGAACGTTTAAAACGGTTTGACATAAGTTTAGTTTAGTAGGCTATCGGGCTGTTAGTATATTTAAGTGTGAAGGTAGCATGATTTAACATGAAGCTAGCATGATGTTAGCATGATTAACATGAAGCTAGCTTGATGCTAGCATGATTAGCATGAAGTTAGCATGATGTTAGCATGATTAGCATGAAGCTAGCATGATGCTAGCATGATTAGCATGAAGTTAGCATGATGTTAGCATGATTAGCATGAAGCTAGCATGATGTTAGCATGATTAGCATGAAGCTAGCTTGATGCTAGCATGATTAGCATGAAGCTAGCTTGATGTTAGCATGATTAGCATGAAGCTAGCATGATGCTAGCATGATTAGCATGAAGCTAGCATGATTAGCATGAAGCTAGCATGAAGTTAGCAGGATTAGCATGAAGCTAGCATGATTAGCATGAAGCTAGCATGATGCTAGCATGATTAGCATGAAGCTAGCATGATGCTAGCATGATTAGCATGAAGCTAGCATGATGCTAGCATGATTAGCACGAAGCTAGCATGATACTAGCATGATTAACACGAAGCTAGCATGATTCTAGCATGATTAGCATGAAGCTAGCATGATGTTAGCATGAAGCTAGCATGATGTTAGCATGATTAGCATGAAGCTAGCATGAGGCTAGCATAATTAGCATGAAGTAAGCATAGGTTAGCATGATTAACATGAAGCTAACATGATTTAACGTGAAGTTAACATGATTATCCTGATGCTAGCATGATTAGCATGATGCTAGCATGATTAGCATGAAGCTAGCACTATTTAGTGTGCAGCTAACAAGATTTAACATGAAGTTAGCATGATTTAGCATGAAGTTAGCAAGATTTATCATGAAATTAGCATAAAGCTAGCATGAAACTAGCATGAAGCTAGTATGACATAGCATGGAGCTAGCATGACGCTAACATGACCCAAAGACCCAACCCCCATGTCTCTATGATGTTCAGATCCAGAGATATAAGGCTTTGTTTATTATGTTGCTAGGGTGTTCATATTTTGTTGCTAGGGGCGTGGCTTAATACCTCAATAAGAATCCTAAGAGACTGATTGGATGCCTGAGTAAAATAAGCCCACCCCTATGTCTCTATGACACTCTGGTGCAAAGATATGCATCTGGGCTTTTTACAATGGTAGTCTATGGGAGATGTTGCTAGGGTACCCAAAATTGTTGCTAGGGGCGTGGCTTAATAGCTCTGTGGTGATCCTAAGAGACTGATTGGTTGCCTGAGTAAAATGAGCCCAACCCCATTTCTCTGCGACACTCTAAAGTGAAGATATTCCATCTGGGACGTTTTTATTCCCTTTTATGGGCATGTTTCCTGCCCCATTATAAGTCAATGGGAAATTTTGGGGGCCTCTTACACCCCAGGGGTACAGCTTACACCCCATTGTGAGGTATGTTCTTACACAGCCTGTCAGCCTCCTTAAATATGATAAGCCACAAGTTTCTACAAGTTTCTCACTCACAGCTATGACCCGTCAAAGTTTGTCTCCATGTTAAGTCAATGGAAATTTTGGGGTGTTCGAGCCCCCCGTTTAGGAATTTGGAAGGTCCCATCAGTTAGAAAAGATATAGCACACTAAGTCAGACCAGTCTGAAGGTCTGTGGAAAATTTGGTGCATGTAGCTTGAAAGCCCTAGGACGAGTTAGTGTTTATAATTTGGGGTAGAATAATAAGATATAAGTTTAATAGCAATAACAATATATTGGCTTTTTCAAAGCCAACATAATAAGTTTAAGTGCAACAACAGTATGTTGGCTTTCTCAAGCCAACATAATAAGTTTAAGTGCAACAACGGTATGTTGGCTTTCTCAAGCCAACATAATAAAAAGCCCAGTAAGAACAGTACAGCGCATTTTCAATGCACTGTAATAAAAAGCCCAGTAAGAACAGTACAGCGCATTTTCAATGCACTGTAATAAACTGTGGCCCTGATGTACTGTCACTAACCTGAATGTCACCTCCTCCTGTCCTGTCAGCATCCTTGTCCCACCTCTTTACCTGAAGCAAACACAGCAGATGATTAACAGAAAATAATTTCACAGTATTCCATATTCAAAATATTTGTATTTTTACCATTTTCCTTTGTATATAAACAATGCAATTCGGGTAACTAAATTAATGTTAGGCTATGGTCAGCTCTTACTCACTTAATCAATGAAACCACTGTCCAGCCCTCTGTATTTATCAGCTTTCACTGAAATCACAGAGCAATCTTTTGATATATAAACACAAAGATGCAAACATGGGCCAAAAATATTTAATTTACCTTAATGTGTCTATTGGAATAACACCCCACCATCCTTCTCTTGTCCCACTCCAGAGTCTTCATGTCTTGATGAACAGAGACCTGATACACTTTCACAAAAAAAATTAAACATTACAGAAATACATTTTAAATATATATATATTTTAAATAAATGTTCTTCTAACATCAGGAAGACCAGATAACCAAGTTCGATAACTTCATTATAATATGATCACAGTAATTCTTAACCTTATAGAAAACAGCTAATTTAATATCAATTTATGTCACACGGACAATATAACGCATTACATTACTCCTAAATCACGTAAACGTTTGCATCCCCTTATACGTTTGTTAGACATTTAAACAAAAACTTTTTAAAAAATTTTATGATTGAAAAAGTTTAAATATTTAAGTTCAGGTACTTACTAATTATCTTTCATCCTGCTGCCTTTGAAATCCGTGTCCGTTATGATTGATTGACGCTGTGTAACTGCTTCTCCTGGCGGTAAACCCGCCTATTGGTTCATTTGATTGGTCGCCGCTCGGCTTGCGTTAACAGGAAAGCTCGTCTTCTGTTATGTGATTGGCCAGTGGCACTCGCCTTTTTTGATTGGCCATCTTTTTTTGGTCAATCATTTTTGACAAGGTGTTCGACGTAATGCTGCTTTGGAGGAACTGACAAACGGATGACGTTAAAATACCGCGAGAGCGATTTGAAATCAGACTCCTGCCCATGATCATTGAGTCGCTCTCGCAGTACTTTGATGTCATCCGCGTGTAGGTTCTTGTTGCACTGCATAAATAAACTGCGCATCCTTAACGTAACGCAAAGGTTAACTGGCACAATGATTTGATCTTTTTTAACACTTCGGCAGGCAAAAGCACAGTGAAACATATTGTGTATTTCTAACATCTGATTGTACACAATGATGTAAAACTCAGTCATTGAAGTCAGAAATCTTCAGCAGGAATAAACTCCTGCTACAATGAAAATCGCGCAAAAGCAAGTTTAAATCCAATCGATCCATGGCATGCTTCTCAATGCAACGTTATCAAAAAAATTAAATTCAGAAAAAAATATTCTGGAAGTTCAGGGTCATTTGAACAAAATAATCTTGACCCATGATCTGAAGGCATGTTTATGTTAAAATGTAGACAAACATGTCCAAATATATTAGCTTCTTTTAATACAAAAGTACCAATTCTTTGCAATACATGTAAATGTAATGGATGCTATAAACACATATTGGCAGATACTGTTTGCACCTCAGTATTTTCCTTTACATTAACAGGATGCAAAAAGAAAATAAAATGTGTAAATTATCATATTTATGATTAAACACGCTTTGGAAAACACTTGAATTTTTCTCTTTTATGTACTAAAGACAAAACCCAGTGCTAGAATAGCATTAGGATTAAACAAAAGTATAAATTAATTATATTCAGCATTAAGATTAAATAAAGGAACTTAATATGAGTAAACGAAAAAAATAATAAATTCATGAGACCCTAGACTGCTGGTTAGATGAACCAAAAGCGAATTATATCTCATTTTTGACACTCAGACACACCAGAGCCAGCGGAAATATCAGAGGAGTGGCCGAGAAATGGGCGCCCTCCGTGGGATACATGAGCGCTGTCCCCTGCTGGTCAAACTTGGAACTCAAATCGACATCGTCTGAGCAGACTTTTAATTAAGCGCTATCTTTACTAACTGACCTTAGATATGAAGTTAACACAACAATATTCTCGACTAAACTAGACTTAAAACTAAATTTAGTTTTACAGAAACTAATATTGAGAAGCAGTTATTAGGCTATACGTCTATTGAATCGGCTTGTAAGCTCGCTCGAGCGTAGGGTCACGTGATTTTCCGTGATGGAACAGTACAAAGACCGTTTCTCAATGCAGCCTCCGGAGGTCGCATATGCAGGCTGCATACGTCATCAAGCCTGGTTTGTTTAAGTTAACTGAGCATTACATTCGTAAGTCATAAGCATATTACAACAATTTACGATTAACTTAAAATAATAGTCAACTTTAGAATTCTTAATATTCTGAATTAAGTCTTTATGACGTATGCATCCTACAAATGCGACCTCCGTACAAGAGAGCTGACTGACACGCATCCATATCTACGCATGTGCAATGCTTTTCGACTTTCCCGCCCATATAGTCATCTTTATGGATTTGTCTGCACACAATGGAATATGTTCCAAGGTAAAGTATTACTTTATCAACTTGTGATTTACTTGTTAACTTGTATATTATCATAAACAACTTATATTTACTTTATATTAAACCGTTTGTGTGAACATTTATTTGCTGGAGCATTTGCACTGCACATTTCACTATTAAAGAGGAGTATGAATATTTCTTATTTAACAAAAAATATCAACGTTAAGTAAATATCTTTTAACATAAAAACACGAAGTATAGATAAATTGTAGCATACGTGTAAGTTGATATTAAGTTAACTGTCTGTGTTTCTACCTCAGGTAAACTCAGCAGGCTTTCTAAGTTACTTCAGATGCTGGCGATAAGTCTTGAGGTCTGAACAATTTTACAGGTAAAACTGAGTTACATTTTAAAATATGCTTTAACTTTTAGTGAATTACAAGACTGCCATGGTAATGTTTATTTTGACCCTCAAATTCATAGGACACCACCATCGCTAAAAGCAAAGCGGCTCAATTCTTTATTGGAGGACAGCAGAGATGTAAGGTAACATGTTCGTTTTCATTGTGCTAAATGTAATAATTTGGTAAAACAATGAGCAAGTTTTATCTATTGTCAAGTTTAAAAGTGCAAGACAGACAGTGAGTGGGTCGGCCTGATTTGAATCTTTATACTCTGATGTATTTGTGTTTTTATGTGTCATTTTTATTTCTGGTAAAAGCGAAGTTTGTTTACCTTTCACAGGTTGCACAGTAAGGGCAAGAACGCAGTACAAAGACACAAGAAAGTATGTAAAACTAAAAAAAAAACATTTATTTTTAAAACCGAGCTGACTTAAACCACTATAATTTATGACACTTGCATTACATGTGAACAGCCCCTACGCTCAGAGGTGGAAAAAGTAATAAAATATTGTACTCAAGTAAAAGTAAAGTTACATTTATAATATTTTACTCAAGTAAAAGTAAAGTTACTGGTCTAAAAATCTACTCAAGTAAAAAGTAAATCATTTTAACTTTACTCAGAGTAAAAGTTACTTTTTTTTAAAAAGCGGGGAGAGGTGGAGGATTCTAGTATAG
The DNA here is from genome assembly GCF_030506205.2 of Paramisgurnus dabryanus. NCBI lineage: Eukaryota > Metazoa > Chordata > Actinopteri > Cypriniformes > Cobitidae > Paramisgurnus > Paramisgurnus dabryanus. The sequence continues at coordinate 4,334,807 of NC_133345.1, read as the reverse complement.
TTCAAAAACGACAAGGGTATATAAATCTCAAACTAGTTGTTTTTAATTGTAGAAACATCTTTACAATTAAAGTGCAATAGCAAAAAGTTATTAAAATAAAAAGCTTTTCTTAAACTAAGAAACATTTATGGAATTGTTTAATGATTTTTACATGTGAGTTATGCACTTTTGAAGGTGGATAGCAGCTGGTAAATACAATCACTATAGTAAGGTTGTAATGAATGTATTGCTGGTAACAATACATTATTTTATTAAACTATATATAGTTTAAATGAGCTTATAATGAGATGAGTGCCATGGCTATATATTTTTGACACGTTTGTCTTCTAGCTTTCCTGACCTGGGTACCTTTTGTCAGACCTTTATTCTTCTTTCTCTCTCTCTCCCTCTCTCTCTCTCTCTCTCTGCAATGTCTAATGACCTGCGCATTCTCGCGGACGTTCTGAAGTTGTGTTTGACTTGACGCGAAGCTACTAGACCTCGGAAGATAATGCGCATGGTATTAAAAACGCGTCGTGCAAATGAGCGGTAAAAAACCCGGTCGTTTCGTACTCAAGAGCATGAATCCTACCTTTCATATGAATGAAACACTCACTTCGCGTCTGTGGAAAGTGGTCGCTTAAATATGGCCAGGGGTTTCTTTCATAAGATTTGAACTGAGGCGGGTCTGCATTAGCGCGCGCCTGTCTCGTCCGTCTCCATGGTTGTTTTTGCGCGTTCCCCCGCCCATCAATCATCCGTTGCGCGTCTTTATCACCTTGCTTTTTTAAAATATTTTTTTACTCAGTAACGAATATGATTTAAAATGTAGCGAAGTACAATACTTTAAACAAAACATACTTAAGTAAAAGTAAAAGTACAGATTTTAAAAACTACTCAAAAAAGTAAAAGTACACAAAAAAACTACTCAATTACAGTAACGTGAGTAAATGTAATTTGTTACTTTCCACCTCTGCCTACGCTAATAGGATTCTGTTTCTCTCTCCCTGTCTCGTCCTCGACACTGAAGACAATGAGACAAACAGACCCAGTTCCTGCTGCTGTGAAGGTCATCACACCACTGATCTACTGACCGTCCTTCTACGAGATGCCCAGCCAATGTCTGACCAGCAACCACCGGCGAAACCAGTTTAATTCACTTACCCATTCACATACCCGATAGTATTTATATATATAAATATATATGTATCTCTCTCAAGTGTTTTTCCCTGGACTAGCCAGGAGGGTTTTTCTCCTAGGGGTTTTTTCATCCCCTGGAGAGTCCACCACCTTTGGCTTAACCTACTACTTTACTGTATATGTTACATTATTACTATGCTCGCTTTTCTATGCTTTTTTTTACATTTATTAATGTAAAGCTGCTTTGAAACAATTGGCAATTGTCAAAAGCGCTATATAAATAAAATTGAATTCAATATTTAATGTTATATTTAATTAGACTGAGTGTATATTTACAAACCATAGTGACATTGAGATGATTTCATGGATTACTGGATGTTGAATTGTTGTATTATTTATGTAAAATTTTATTGCAGTGGATACTGAATATTAAGAAATATTTTATTAAATTGTATGTTGATTTTATGTATTTTTCGAGTAAAGTGTATAATTGAAGTGTAAACTGAAGATTTAAAAGGAATATTTTATTGAATTGTATGTTTCCCACATGTTTATTGCTGAATTGTTGCAGATTTAATAAATTCAATTTGATGTTTGTAGTCACTGTTTATTTTTTGTATTTATTTTGAAAAATATATAGTATACAACTTTTAGTTTTTATCTGCATTGGGATTTTAACATGAAAATGATTTACACCATGGAGTGTTGAACGTTTACACTACTGAGTGTTTGTTAATCAACACAAAGAGTGTTAAAAATTGACACTTTAACAGTGTTTGTTTAAGCAACACTTTGGTAAGTGTTGACTGAACACTATCAAAGATGGACCTGTCTGTTCACCCGGGCAGTGTTAATTTTAACACCCATGGTGTTAAATCTTCCATCATATTTTTGCTGTGTGGTTAGAACCAGAGTATGTGAGCGGAGTGGAGTGGAAAGAATTTGCGCTCCGCGCTCAAAGCATTTCATAATTACTCCGCTCAAGCTCCGCTCTGGGTATACAAATTTCCACTCCTCGCTCACTCCCCGCGCCGTCCTTCCTTAAGTATCGCTCCGTTTTCGCTCTACGGCAAATTTTTATTTTTTAAAAAAAAACAACAACGAATATGCAGTACTAAGAGAAGAACATCATATACTTTATTGGAATTTGAAACAGTAGCTAATATTAGCCGAAATTAGGCTATTATTTAGCTCACTTTTAAACAAAGCAAAACAAAAAATGTGTTGAAATTAAATAAATTATTAAATGAAAAACCTCATATAAAATAAATAATCAAACGAAAAACATTACATTAAATCAAAGAAAGAAATCACAAACTGAAATATTAATTTAAACAAATAGCCAAACGAAAAAAATATAGGGCTACTGCCTTTACTTTATGCCAACTTTTATACAGATGTGGCCTTTAAAAATGCGCGTCTCTGAGAGCAGAATGCCGCGGAGACTTCCGAAATTCTGCGAGATCCCGCAGAAGGGGGGTCGGTGGGGGACGCAGGAAATATAAAAACCTGTAGAGGGCAGGCGTGTTTCATGTAGGCCATACTGACGACAATGTGTGTGCTCGACTTCATGCTGAGCGTATATTGTATGATATTGAAGTAACATGACACGGATTATCGATGTATAGGCGATAGACTTTGATGTCTTACAAATGCATGCTTTTTGGCAAACATTTTGTTGGCGAAGTTTTCTTTTGCCAGTTACATAAACAGTCACATATTCTTCATAAAAATCCGACTCAAACGCGAATCATTTGTCTTATTTTTTCCGTGTACTTACAGTAGAAGAGACGTGATGTATGATAATCGAGTCTTATAACAAAATAATTCGCGAAGACCTTTTAAGAGACCGAGCGCATTTACGCAATATCATTAACTAGTTTATCTAATTTTACATTTAGTTCATTTTTGCATCTGAACGTTTTAATAACTTTAACATGTTGCGCTTTTCTCCATTACTGAACAGTAGGCTACTTTTTATATTATCATGTTTCCCTTTACATGGTATGAAACACGATAAAAAGTATGCAATGGTGTTTAATACATTTCACTGAGAATTTGTATAATAGCCTATGTTATACTTTTGTACTAAGGAAATAAAATCATATTGTGAGTGTAAATATTCATAAATTCGGGGAGATTTTTTGAGGTGTTTGTCATCGGCAAAATGCGCAGTTTCTTTGTTGCTAATTAAAAACCGTTGGCTATGTGATTGTTTAAAATTGACATTTTTTCTACTTATTATTAATTTATTTTTTGCCTACATTTACTCAAATAATATCAATGTGAAAATATAATTAAATCATACTTCAAGTTAGGCGTAAAACTTACACATTTTTGATGTCAAATAGAAATAATAATAATTTGAAATATGCAATTATTACAGTTTTAAAAACTTAAATATATTACTCTGACCTTTTTAAATATATTGACTAAAATAATCTGTAAATGTAATACTTATATACATCAAATAATATATGTACATTTTACACAAAATATCTGTTCTATTTTTAGTAATTTATTTTCCAACTAAACAAATCGCATAACTGCATTAAGAGATTTTATTAAGTTACTTTAATCATTTATTTTAGAGATATTTACAAAGCCACTGAATAATTTTTAACAGTGTGTACATTATGACCTTACGGTAGACTATTATTAAATGCATATAAATAAAAATATGTCAAACTAAATAAAAAAGATATCATACAGGGACTGTATGTAAGCATACGTTTTCTTGTTCGGTGCACGTGGGTTTAAACGCCGTTTTTCTAAAGAAGAATTTTAAAACTTTATTGGTGGTAGTTGAGAAGAATTCCTTTTTCCATTTTTAAATAATTTTGAGCGCAATATAAATATATCATATTGTTATTCTTATTATATAAGAATACGCAATTTGTACAACATTTTTAACATATAGAAAATATACGTTAAGCATGTTGTGTGTATTTCTTAATTACAAGCTTTTGATGAAATTGCACCAAAACTAAACGTGCATAAAAACATAAAAAAGTCATTTAAATAAGCGAAAAATCTTTTTTATGAGCTCAAAATTTTGAATATAATGTGCTATTGCTGAAAATTGCCCATCTCTAAAGGAGAATATTCATCTTTAAAGTTCAAGAAACAAAAAAGTACTGATAAGCATTCTCAAATATATATATATATATATATATATATATATATATATATATATATATATATATATATTCTGCAAGCACTCATTTATCCATAATGATGTAATTTATTTTTTAATAACATATTGTCGCTGTCGGGCAAAGATACTCTCTGGACACCAAGACCATGTCTATGGGTTCAAGAATAACAAAATATTGGCCATTTGAAACTCGAAAGTCATCACTTTATTTTGTCCCATTGTTTTCCATTTTGCGGGTGATAAAATGTTTTTACACTGCACATCGTCTGAGGAAATCCGAAGTTGCGTCGAGGGGAACCAAGCTGACAGCCGTGCAAACAGATGTGCAAATGAGCGTTCTGGACTGGTACGCTAACAGTACGTTCTGGGCGCAGGGAGAGATGGTGGTACGCTCAAGAGCTATATTTGGAAGTGGCGGTACTGAGTACTGGCGCCTACCGGCCCACATTAAAGCACTGGCGGTAGCAAAGGTAGACGGCCCTTTGAAAAGCAAAAGAAAGCTGATAAAAATGAGAAACCTACACTGAAATAAATTGGAGTAGGATTTAGGCTACTTAACAAAATCTAAAAATTTTTCACTCAGAAAATGCTAGTAAATATAAACAAAATTATCAGCAGCTTTAACTTTATTACTTTTTCAATTTTAATTCACTCTTTGTTTCAGCGATGTTTATAAATATACTATATTTCTGCATTTTGATTACAAACTGTTCTACACCGAAAAGAAACTAATGTAATCTTCCTGATTTAATCACGTAAAACACAAGTCTAAACACAAGCACCACTTTTCTGAATGATGATAATCACAAACATCCCAGAGTTTGTAAACCAATTGTTTGTAAAACATATTTAATGCTAACTTTACTTAAAAATTCAGAAAATATTTTTACAGTGTATAAATAAAAAGACATGAAGGAAGTTAATTCCAAAATGTAATTAATTGTACATGGTTTAGCTGCTTGTTTTAGCAGCTACCAGTGACACAGAGTCAAGAAATTAAAAACCACCCACCCCCAGGTCTGCCAATTCTTTGCCAACCCCCAATGCTAATCGATCACCTCATCATCAGTGAATCAAAAGAAAACAGGTTAATCCAGTTTTCACCAGCGTGTTGGGTTTTAATTTCAACCCTTGCAGTTTCTTTGTTAAAATGCAATTTAAGCAAATAGGCCTAATACATACGCTGTATATTATTTTAAATGAATGTTTATAACTTATAAAATTAAGTGGATATCAGGTAACTTAATTTGACATATGTTGATATAACCTAGGCTCTCAAGTCCCACCATGAGACACACGCATTTCTGTCAGTTCACACGCTCACACACCAAACCTTGGAAGCTATTTATCACGCTGAGAAGTAAAATAGAACTTTTCCTGCTATACAATTAATAAAGGAGGTGCTGGTATACAGAGCATTTCTGTCGAGTTTAGCAGTACATTTTTTAGGTGTGGTCAACTTTACGCAGCGCCAAAAGAACCGACAAGCAGATGACATCAGAGTACCGCGAGAAATAAAGCGGAGGAGGTTGGTTTTAAATCGCTCTCGCGGTACTCTGATGTCATCCACTCATGTTTGAGTCTGTATCAGATGAAAATACAGATTTTGAGGAGCAACTTATTGTTTGGAGATTGTTAATGGACGTTTCTGAGTGGTATGTTTGTTTTTTCAGTGTGGACCTGCAAAACGCCAAATGCATAAAAATTAATTAATATTGTAATGTCTTAGCATGATATGTTCTCTAAAATGTTTAAAAATGAACAAATCAGTTGTGCGAAACTACACAGAATTTTTTTTTTTATGAAACATATTCAATGGTTACAGTGCCTCATGGTGGGGTTGAACCCCTGGTTCAGTTTACCCCATCTGGTTCACTTTGCCCCACAGCCACCGTTCTGGGAAACTGCCTAGCTTAGTAATTCAGGCTAATCTTTAGCTAAATAATTCACATGGTTTTATACATTAGCCTATCACCAATATTTATGGTATGAATATTTAGACCTGGATAAATCTACTTTAACATAACAGCCTTTATACCTGGTATATATAAATTTTACTTTGATAGGATAAAAACTGTTTTTTTTTTTAAATCATACTTTAATCATAACTCTTTTTATTTGTCCTTCTCTTTAACATAGCCAAATATAAATTATGGTTGCTACCTGTATTTGTGGTCACACGGCTACAAATCTGTATGGTTGCCTAGATAAAGGGGGTGGGTCAACTTACCCACTGGCTCACTTTGCCCCACTCTCCCCTACTTGGTATTGAGAAACGGGCATTGTTTATCGAAGCCGGAGCGCGAGCTACAAACTACAGAGCGAGTGCGCGGGTGCACAATGGTGAAAGAGCAACACACGATGTAAATAACTAAACCAGTGCTCGCAGTACAGACACTTTATATTTTAGCGTACTGTGTACCTTCACTTTCTTTTGCGTGCCACCACTTCTCATGTTGCTGGTACTTTGCCTTAAAGAGTCAAATGGCGTTTCTATGTGGCGCTGCGCAGACAGTTCGGCAACGAAGACATCAAAGTACCGCGAGAGCAAGTCGAAATGTTACAAATGGTCCGACTTTACCTTTGCTCTCGCGGTACTCTGATGTCATACGCCGACCAGTCAGCGCCGCACCATTTAAAGTCGAACACACAAAGCGTCAAGGCAGGGCCGCTGGAAGTCATTTTGAACAGGGGGTGCTGTGAATTCTTTTAACCAAAAAACCTATGAGCCTATAGGCCTATTTAAAATACAATAATAAAAATAAATACATTGAGATTTACAACTTTATTGTCATATACACTTCAGGGCACACAGCCAGGGTCTGAAACACACAGACATCATCAGTTCTCAGATGAATATGCGCTATTAATCAGAAGCAAAAATACTTATACCAGGGGGAATTACTTTCGTTACAATTTACATACAACATATAATATTATAACAACATATAATATTAATTAAACTTCACAATTTTCAATGTCCATGCGGACGAACATATTTTACTTTCGTTTTTAAGTTAGGATCACACGTCGATTAACAGATGTAAAATATTCTCACATTAACATACCTAGTATATTTTTATATAGATCTTTTTTTTACTAAATAGTACTATTACTGTCTTTTTTAAACTTATTAATAATTCATAATTTGAACAAAAATAATGATGGGTTTAGTTCTGATATTGTATACTTTTATAAAGAAATACATGGTGTATAATTACATTTTTAGAATAGGCTTTATATAAGGTTTGTACTGTAAAAATACTTTATTTGTTACAAACAAAAGATAAAGAATTTACAAACGTGTGGAGAGCCATTTCAGCAGCACTTGGACAGCAAAATGTTTTTTTTTTAAAGCATTACTTAAAAATTTTTCTCATCTCACCATATCTACGTGTGCAGAGTCATTATATACAATAAATCCGTTGGGTAGCATTTAAAAAAAAACATTTAAAAGTAGATCCATTTGTTTAAAGCAAAGCATTTATTTACTTAGCTACAGATGAAGCAGCTCTTTAAGCCTTCTAACGTCTCATAATTGGTCATCATTTATGTCCAAGAGACTCAATAATAATCTGTTACATTTTAATCCTTTTTTCATATTAAAAAGCGTTTTTGTGCTGCTGCGCATCCATGTATGTAATAAACAAACCCGCGTTGTCATTCCGTTAATACGCATATTATCAACACGCTCTTTACTCGAGCAGAAAAAACTCGCGTCGCGCATTGCGCCGGTTGTATAATAGAGATTCCAAAGTCTCTCATGAGCTAGGGGACGAATGTCCAGGGAGTTCAGTATTTCTGTGTGGGCATGCATCAGGGAAAGGTGTGTGAGTCTTTTCTGGGTCATGGTGCTGCGTACCAATGTCCAAAGAAAGTGCGCTCGGATGAGGCCACGGATAGGCACAGACAGTAATACAAATTAAAATCCAAAATACACGTAATAACCTACGTGTGTCAAAAATTATTTCCTAAAATATTCATAAGTAATATATCAATTTTGCAAAATATTTTTACTTAAAAAAATATATATTTCTCGCCTTCCCGCGACCATGCGTCAAGGTCTGGAGGAAAAGGATACCTGCCCGGATCCCACGCACGCATCTGCAGTTATATACATTTTACAAAACCAGTATTCATTAGATTTTAAGAACTTTTTTGCCACTTTTAAAACTGTAAAACTAAATAAAAAAGATATAATATGCCGAATGAGCATGTAAGCATATGTTTTCTTGTTCGCTCCACGCAATACGGGTTTAAACGCGGTTTTTTTCTAAAGAATAATGTTTAAACTTTATTGGTGGTGGTTGAAAATAATTTATATTGCAGAATAATTTTATATTCTTAATATAAAAGAATACTAATATATTTTTACAACATTTTTAACTTTAAAACATACCTATAAAGATGCTTTGTACAATAGCTTTGCTTCTGACAACAATTTTCTGTAATAAATCAGTAAATCAATCACAAAATGTGTTGAAAGTGGCGAAGAAAATGCTTGTCAATTCAAACAAAGGTGTATAAAACCGCTTTAATTAACAATAACTAAACTGTGCTCTTTTGCATACCTCTACTTTTCTCATGTCTTTCTTTCAACCCAAATCTTGCCACTTTTAGAAATAATTTGTTTGCATTTTTTGTATACTGCACACTTTATTTGCATCAACTATACCCATTTTCTACGTTTTTCTTTCAATAAAAATAAACATATTTATTATTGTCTTAACTTAAAACTTTGTTTCTTAATTTATAAATTAGATTTTATATAAATAAGTTTTAAAAGTGTTGACTGCGAACGTCTGAGATAAGATATCTGGAAGGACCTATAATATACGCCTATAATATATGTACATTTTAAATTAAAATGTCTGTTCTATTTCTAGCCATTTATTTTGTTTTGACCAACTAAAAAATACATAAGTGACATTAAGAGATTTTATAAAGTTACTTTAATCCATTATTTTAGTAGTATATTTACAAAGCCACTGAATATTTTTACTGTTATGAATAACGGCTGAAAGGATTAAAAAAAATCATAACACTGACTGCCTATATGCGCAAGAAAGGTATTATTAAAGTTTTAAATATGTAAAACTAAATAAAGATATCATATGCCCACTGTACAGTATGTAAGCATAGGCCCATGTTTTCTTGTTCGCTCTGCGTGGGTTTAAACGCCGTTTTTCTAAAGAATATTTTTTAAACTTTATTGGTGGTGGTTGAGAAGAATTCCTCTTTCCATATGTAAAGCAATTTAGCGCAATATACATGTCATATTATTGTTCTTAATATATTAAGAACAATAATACTTATATATTTTTACAACATTTATAACTTTAAAACATGTATTTTTATACCACATGAATCTCTTTAAAATATTAATACTTTTAGAAAAACTGACATAATTATTAATATTATGAACAAACAATGAAACGGTGTCAAAATTCGACAACACAAATAATTAAGATATTCATTGTAAATAGAGTTAATTGTATTAGGCTCACACTAAATTCTTTGTTGCACTTAGTATAAATGCCCATTGCACGTACAGTCATCTTAATATATGTATGCGCTGTTATGCTGGCAAGAAGGGGTTGACGTCACTTTGCTGTTTTAATAGAAATGTTAAATATTCAGCAATGCCCTTATTAACTTCTGGAAACAACCGCAATGACAACGCATATAAAAATTTAGTTTTTTATGCGCCACCTGGTGGATTTTCTGTGAAGCGAAACACATTAAGGGAAAAGGGAAAGTAGCCCCCCCGAAAACACTTGCAGAATTCTGCGTGACTCCGCGAGACGATTTGGCGAATGCCGCGGGAGAAAACGCGCGTTTTTAAAGGCCACATCTGTAGGCTATTAATTACAGAACTATTCTGAACAAAACAAATGCTGGCTGGTTGAACATATTTTTTATTTTATACGCAGTTATTAACTGAAGAACATCACATACTGAAATAGCTAATATTAGCCCAAATTAAGCTATTATTAAGCTCACTTTTAAACAAAGCAAAACAAAAATGTGTTGAAATTAAATAAATGATTAAATGAAAAACCTCATATAAAATAAATTATCAAACGAAAAACATTACATTAAATAAAAGAAATAAATCACAAACTAAAATATTAATTTAGACAAATAGCCAAACGAAAAAATATAGATAGTCTACTGCCTTCACTTTAAGCCAACTTTTATATTAATACTAGAACTATTCTGAATCTGAACAAAACAAATGCTGGCTGGTTGAACACATTTTTTATTAAAGCTATATCTCCAATGCTGCATTCACTTTAGGAAAAACGAGCTTTTGCCGAGTCGCCGGTGCCAAGCACTTGCGCTGAATTTCTATCCGCTTTGCCCTGAGAGTGTGCACGCAATTTATATCTCTTCAATCACTTCCATGCAATTGTTCTATATTTCCCGAAGTGTGTATGCACTCAGACTGCGTCCTCTTGTGCATTCGCAAATCCATCAGCTCTCGCGCGCTGTCTGGAAGGTGCGCTGATCGCGGGCGCGTCTCAACAAACAGTCTCTGTGCGTTGCGCTTGGTGCAGAGTGCTCATGGGAGTTGTAGTTTCCCAGTGTCGCGTATATAAATGTTTGTGAAAGTACTACAACAATACAAATGCAAACGAATGCAAAATATGTTAAGAAACATTTTAAGTCCCCCTCCGTTTTTTTTCACAGTGGTTTGGTCCGGAGTCTGACGAGTCCTGACTCGTAATTGAGCGATAGTGGAGCGTTTTCGTAGCGAGAGAAAATCACAACGCTCCGACATAAAAAAAACGCTCCTCGCTCCTGGCAAAATTACGCCACTCCACTCCTCGCTCCGCTCCCACTCCGCACCGCTCACATACTCTGGTTAGAACCGGATTGCTGGTGGAGATGGTCGTTTAACGGCAAACAGTAAAACAATGACTCTGTCTTAGAACCTAACGAAAATTTACCTTAAAGCATGGGCGTAGATTTAGGGTGGGACGCTAGGGACATGTCCCTAGCAATATTCAGGGAAGACTGAATTGTCCCTAGCAATAATTTCGACCAAAAATTAATCTGTATTTATACATAACCACTAATGTCCGTCTTATTCTTGTGTTTTATATTTTTTACTTTACTTTTTTAATTATATATTTTTTCAGGAATCATTTAAATGAGATTAAAAATCTTTTGCAATCCCGTTCTGTAAAAATGACGCTCTATGTGGTACACAAACGGTTAACAGCTTTCGTTCTCTGCAATGCCCGCCTCCGTAACTCACATCGCTAATATGATTGGCTTTGCATTTCTTTAGTCCCGCCTCTCTACTCACATTGCTAATATGATTGGATTAGCATTTCTTGAGTCCCGCCGCTTTAAATTACATCACTTATGGACTTGTCTTTACTCGCTACGTGTGATAGGATGGTTTCACTTTGTACAACGCGCCAAAGTTCACTCAACAAGACGCGCGTGATTATTCGGGCTACAGGTAAGTGAGGAAGAAAGTATTATTATACCCACTGTAACTGTTTCATGCACAAAATACGGAACAAGTTGTGTCACATAATGATTCAAGGACAGTGTTTTCAACAATACACGACAATCCCATGTTAACCTGAGGAGTTGCAAACTTTTGTCAACCTTTTATAAATGGGGTAGCAAGGTTATTTAGGGGGTCCCTAATCCATGAAAGAAAATAACCCCAACATGGTAAAAACAGGAAACAGCATGATATACATACCAACTTCAACATTGGGATTTTTTTGGCAAAATTACATTAAGAATTAAATATTAATTGCATATTCTTCATTGTTATAAAGTAAATATGGATTCATATATGTTACAATGTGATTTTCTTTTTTTTGACAAAGACTTAAACACAGGGGCGTCATGCACCAATTTTTTTTAAGGGGGCACAGTGTCAACAGCTCACAGAAATTTGTGCATACACAGACATCAAACGAAATATTATAGAGCTTTCAGTCTTTTCCATGGCACTTACATTTCTAACAATCTGAAAACCCCTGCTTTCATGCAAAAACCTCCAAAATAAAAGTGATGACTACTTTCATATCATATACTATTCAATCGGAATAATGACACATTTGCATCATATTCACATCTGAAACGGCATGTTTTATTTAAGTCTTAATGGCTTGTTTAATTGTGTCATTAATGCATTTTGCACAACAACTACATTATCATATAAAATTAATGTAATTTTAAATCCATAAAGTATATAAACAACGAAAATGACATAAGCTATAGCCACGTGATTGATTTTAATGTTCAATAATGATTTTAAAAAATATGTTTAGATAAAATTATTAGAGGAACGGATTTTTGCATTAAATTTTACCTCATGTGAGCATGTGAGATTCCGCGCCCGCGTGAACTTTGGCGAACTTTGGCGTTGTGCCAAGAAGATGAATCTCTGCTAATATAACGTTGAGACGGTCACATTTAAAACCAGACATTTTCTACACAGAGAAGGTTAACTGCACATTACCGTACTGGGGTTTGGAAATGTTGTGAGCGTTTCTAACACGTTTTAATTCCTCAGATAGCCAAATGCAGCAGCAAGCCAGCAACTTCAGAGCGCTCGTGAGCGCGCCCAGACACTGATGACGTCTGCGACTGCGCTCTGACTGCAGCGCCAGCTGCCGCCAGAATAAAAGTAATGTAACATGATCAAAACACTATCAAAACGGCGAAAATCTCCGAAAAGTGACAAGGATGCAGCACAGAATGTATAATATTGTGCATATTAACAGATTAAAAGTCAAATAACAGATTAATGGACGCTTATTTGATTTTGAGGTTGGATGAAAAATCCATTGGCTCAAAAAAACCAAGGGGGCAGGTGCCCCCTCAGTTTGAATGGGCATGACGCCTCTGCTTAAACAGTTACTGTTTATTAGGCTCTAGGACATAACGAATTGTTATTGTTTATTATAGTACATTCAATTTGGGATGGCACCGGGGGTGGCGAGTCAGATGTCACTGAGTAAAGTGCATACTGAGTTGTCTGTCTGTTTATGTCAAGTAAACGGTGATAAATAAAATGGTCGCATTGCAAAAACTGTTTATGTCCCCACCAATGCCAGAATCAAACCTACGCCCTTGCCTTAAAGCAACAACAACAACAAAACTGGTTTACTACAGATTTTCTGAAACCATAGTTAAGCCTTAATGTAGTAAAATGGTTATTCTTGTTAAATGATAATCCATTATTGCATTATTGTGAAAGAACAGAATTTTACCAGAACAGATAATGGTTCTTCTTCTTCACAAAACATGTCAAACTAAGAAGGTATATGTCGAAGTTCAGTCTGTCTACCTTTTTTCACTCCGTGCTGTTTTCTGTATTTTAAAAATTATAAAAAAAAGATTTGAACAATGTTTTCAACGTAAAAATACATACACTACATATGTAACAGTCAGGGTTTATTTGAACTGTGATGGTCAAAAAAAAAACCTAGGGTAATACAAACCGTAATCAATCTGCCAAAAATATTTATTATGTTTATTATATTTATTGCCATATGAGATGTTTATTGCCGTTGAATACTCTCGTCTATAATATGGAAATAATATATACATAGTAGGAAATATAATGGAGTATATCGCAAAGTTACACTGCTAATTTTTATTTATGATATATGTGGAGATAAATAAACTTTTGCTAATCTGCTGATTTGGTCCATTCATGTCCTGACCACCAGGCTAGAGATTTTAAACATCATTAATCCACACTTACTAGTCTATCAAATAATATCTAAAGTATATTGTTTTGTGAAAAAAAAGGATGATCTGTTATATTGTTTTTGCACTTTTCCGCAGGAAGTGTCAATCACACGATCATTTTATAGGCAAAAGCAGCGGTCAGCAGCTGCAGCGAACTGCAAACAGAGTGTGAAAGCACAACGCGGCTGCTTGACAAATCTAACCGCATACATACTGCAATAAACAGGTGCTTTTACATCAAAGGCCAACAGGATATGCCATTTGGTGAGGGGTCGCTCACTGATCCCCGTATGTTTGTAAATCCTAGACATGGTTGGATCTGCCGAACTGGTTGAGCACTTTTATATTTTTTATATACTGTATTGAGCAGAGAGGCTGCACAGTTCGACCAGCGGGAATCGGCCGCACATCAGGTGGCCAGATTGTGTTGCTAACTCGCAATGTATAACCAAAGATCTTCTTTATACTCTTTGGTATAACTATTATCAGACCGGCGCTCGCAGCCTCAAAACACTGCCGGTTCACCGGGAAAAGTCCCGACTCTCCCGATTGCCACTCCGCTACTGTCTGTAGGCTGCTTGAATGCAAAGGCACGAAAGGCAGCCACAGGACAGTGCGAGGTGAACTAGTGACCAAACAGTTGTCAGCGTCTGATAATGGCCACAATTCGGTGAGAGGACCAAACAATGCTGTAGTTCTGTCACCTACAGACACGTAATAATCTCCATAAACACTAATATTTCTCTGTTTATGCTTCACTTAATCGGTCAGCGAATATAACACTCTCAATCAGCCCTGCTGCCGCCATGTTTCCAACGTGAGAGGCAAGGCAGTGGAAGTTGTTGGCCCGCCTTGACACAGTGATTCACGGGGCGGGGGGGTGGTCAACTCGGAATGCATTTTCAATTGAATTCGTTGCTCTCTATGTAAATGAAAATGCAATCCCAAGTTTCCCACCCGTAAATGTAAATGCATTCAGGGAAAATTACATTTAAATGATCATTTTGCTACAGTTTTTGCTTGACCATGTAAAGCACATCTAATCAATCCAGCTAATACATTTCCAATTTAATTTTGCTACATCCGTTGCGCTCTATGTAAATGAAAATGCAATCCCAAGTTTCCCACCTGTAAATGTATATGCATTTAGGGAGAATTACATTTAAATTATAATTTTGCTACAGTTTTTGCTTGACCATGTGAAACACATTATATCAGTTCGGGTAATACATTTCCATTTTAATTTTGCAACTTCTAAAGCATTAAAATATGTATTTAAAACAGGGCTGTAGAAAATGTAAAATGTAAATTAAAGTATTACATTTTTATTTTGCACCAAGCATTGCACATACAAGCATGGAAAATGTAAACTTAAATACAGAAATGCATTGCCATTTTACATATTACATTCTAAATTGAATTATGCTACCCATATGCTTCCATACAATTCAGCCGATTCATTCGAATTCTGATTCATTCAATAACACCACATGTTGTTTGAGGATGCATTGGCCGTTGTTATGATATTGTCAAATATGTTAATATCTGGAAATAACATATTCTTCCAAAACAAAGTCACTGCAACCAATCTCACCAAATATAGCACATACAAAATGTGGTGTATAAATAAAACCTCTCATAAAACGTTCACAACACAGTTCTAGACTTTTTATTACTATTTGGAGCATTGAGATCTCCAGACCAGTGGTTTTCAATCTTGTCCTAGGGGACCCACTGCTCTGCAAATGTATGGCTGAATCCGAAACCGCATACTGCCATACTATATAGTAGGCAAAAAGCAGTAGGTGAACGAATAGAATGTCCGAAACCTCAGTATACGTAAAAGGGTAGGCAAGAATTAGCGGGATTTTGGACTATTTCTCGCGAGATTCAGAGGCACGTGTACTTAAGTATTGTCCGAAACCGCCTACTTACTGAAAATGTAGTAGGGGAAACAGCACGTGAACAGAGTAGTACATCCGAATCCTCAGTATCCATAAATTCAGTAGGCGAGAAATCCCCGGATGCCCTACTGAGTCCGCCCCGGTTCTGAAGCGTGCATCGGATGGACACTTCTATCCCAGCTTTCCCATGATGCCACGGGAAAGCAAAGCAATCGACTGGAGACCAACCAATCGGGTGATTTTGATACGTTACACAGGACTGTTCCTCAGCACCCTGACTTCTGTTGGACTTTAAGGCGTCCATTGCATTTTCATAATTTAGAGGAAAGGCACAAAATACAAATATCTAAGTTCAAATATTTATTGTTTAGATATGAAAAAGTTTTACAGCGCGCTGGGTCGTCTCAAGCGGCGAACGCACAGCATTTGGGAAAACATTTATTTATAGAGTATGTGATGTCATCCTTCTTCTTAGAATCTCCACCCACAAAGGCTGCTTTTCCTCAAGAATCTGACTCCATCACCACACCCAGTTTCAGCCTGTAGGCGAAGATGGACACACACAGACAAAGAAAAAACAAACTGTTCTCCGCTCATCCCTGAGGGCCATGCAGTCCGTCACTTTCTCCCCAGTACTCCTCCACTTCACATATGATTGACTTCACATAGCACATTATAATGCTTTCTTAAAAACAAATCATTAATAAAACATTCATTTATTCATAAAAAACATAAGCTGTAAGATGAAAGTGATTATTATGTAAAACACATTTCAATATCATGACATCATTTCATTATTCGTAAAATTGGTTATATGAATAAGGCACACATTAACTTCTTTAGATAGATAAACACATATTAAATCTTTTACTGCAATACTACTTCTAAGCAAACACTTTAATCATTATTAAAAACCATCAGTTAGGGAAGAAAACACACACACACACACACACACACACACACACACACACACACACACACACACACAAAGAACAAGCACAGGAGAATCTGTTCTTCAAGGTTGAGCTGCCATGCCCCCATTAGGTTATTCTGTATGCAACCTTTATTTCATTGGTTAATACACATTTATCAGACAACATCTTATATTTATTACATCAATTATTCAATAATTAATACTGATTAAGTAAGAAAT
This sequence comes from Paramisgurnus dabryanus, assembly GCF_030506205.2. Lineage (NCBI taxonomy): Eukaryota > Metazoa > Chordata > Actinopteri > Cypriniformes > Cobitidae > Paramisgurnus > Paramisgurnus dabryanus. The sequence continues at coordinate 4,317,742 of NC_133345.1, read as the reverse complement.
ACATTGCATATTTTATCCTGTAAATATTAAAACATTGGTTAATAACATGGATGTCTGTTTGTTTTTCTCCCTCAGGCCTCTTTTATCTTGATCATTTCCAGACGTACATTCTTAGGCTAGCTAATCCTCTTTGCAGCTTGTACACAGCACACAAGCTGGTAACTTTTCCACTTTCAAACACAAACACCTCATTTTTACATAATAGCTCAGTGCATATATGAAACACACAGTGTTTGTAGAATAAAATGATTAATTAAAGAAATATAAAATGGAACAAGATTAATTTCCACAATTCCCTCTCTTGACCTCTGAAAGAGATCACACATTCTCTTCGTCCTCCTCATCCAGGTTCTGTAGGCCTAATAGGGGCATGCTATATGGGGGTGGATTATTCTCTTTTCTCTCTATTGCAGACACTATCAGTCTGTTACACAGGGATCTAAGACAGTGAATACAGCAACATCCACAGGTCACCAGGATGGCCACAAATACACCAATGGACGCTACTATAGGTTACTATTGCCCTCCACAGTCTATCATATTGCATAAATCAAAGGTGTATGATATCTTTGAATTTTTATGTAATTTAATTCAATTCCCCCATATCTCTTTAAACACTGATCTTGCGATGTTGTTTTGGACCTTTTGTCACTTTTCAGATTACCTCCATTGTTTATGCCAAATATTATGGTGACTATAATTGCAGTTATAACTCCTAGGGCCCACAGAACCTTCCAATTTCCATATAGCTTCATCTCTGTGGAAAAAATACACTTATGCCTTTTGGCTAATACTCAAATAACAATCGTAAATTCAAAAAGGAAAAGAAAAATGAAATATGAAATTAATACTGTAGAATTGTATAAGAAACGTAAGAAATTCAAAGGTCAAAATTCAAAGGTCAATATGGTATATAGTTACCCAGGTTATAATGAATATATGGTAATTGTGATATTCAGGTCTCTAAACACTTCTGTCAGGATTTCCAGCACTTTGTGGAAATCCAATTTATCCAGGCCACACCCCAGCCGGGGAGTGGATACACTTGTTATGTTTTCTTTCTCACACCACTCTCTCATACATCTGAGGCTGGAGGTAAAATTCTTATATGTTGGTAAATCAGTACAATTTTGTTTTATTATTAAATGAAAAATCAATCTGCCGTCGTCCTCATGGGTAACTGCACATTCACCTGTGTGTTTGTTTTGACTTACAACCTTTTGTGTACCGTACTTCGCTTTGAACTGTACGGCTATACCTGCTCCGTAGGCACAATCTGTGCTCACACAGTGTGCTAGGGGTTCTGTTACTGGGCTGGAAAAAATGTCACCTTTTTTATGCACAATTTTACAGTGTGTTTGTTGACTTTGTTGTTGGTGTTGTGTGAGTGTTACCACTGATGTGTTACCACTGATGTTTCACTTCCTGTTTGTCCTCTCTGTATTCCAGCTGATTCACTTTCACTTTCAACACTCTCCCTCTCTTGGACCTGAGTCCTCAGGTCCACACCTGTGTCTGTTAAAAACCCAATCATCATTTGTAACAGCTGGGTCGTTCTCACAATTTCGTTGTGTGGTAGCCTGGCAGGAAAAATGTTTAATCAGATCAGTTAGTTTGTAGAAATAAACATCATTAGTTAGTGGCAGGATTGGATCCTACACCAAGGCGTTCCGTGGGCCTGGAAACTGTCGAACTGTAAGTAATTCAAAGGTTGTGAAACCAGAAATCCTGTTAAGAGAAGAGCGAATAGACATTAATGCAATTGGTAATGCCTCAAGCCATGTTATTTCTGTCTGTGCACAGATTGTGTCAAGTCAAGTTTTAATGTCAAAGTCAGGTTCACTATTTCAGCTTTGCTCTAACATTGGGGTGATAAGCAGCCCCGAAACTATATTTCAATTCCAGTGCTTGTTTGTCAATTTTGTCAGATCTAACTTTGTCTTGGGAAACCATGGTTTGGGATATAAGTGGTTTATTAGGCAGTTGACAACAGCCACTTCATTAGGTACCTTCACAGCCTGTAGTATGCGTCAGGCTTCGCTAGCATTTATTATAGGCCGGCCTTTCCTGGTTTCAAACCCACCTATCTGCCATATGGCAGTTCCATATATACTGCACCAATCACATATGCAGAGTCACTATAAACAATCACCCTCTCTTGACCAGCGTAGTGCAAGGCTTTAATCACAGCTATCATTTCTGCTCTCTGTGCTGACTGTTTACCTTCCAACCTGCCACTCACTCCTGTTACAAAAGCACCCTCAACTTGCTCCACCGCGGCAAAGCCTGCCTTTAGCGTACCATCTGATGATTTAAAACAACAGTAATCCGTAAATAGGTTAATGGTTGGTGTGGGAGTTGGCAATGGTGCTGTAAACAAAGTATGTCTGATTCAATTGGCCCCTTGTTTGTTTTGTGGTTTTATTTTTCTGAATACAATCATGTGGCATCGCCTCTGTGATCAGGTCAGTCACGTTTACACCCTTATGGACATAATTTTATGTTTGGCTGGCCAGAGTTTTGGTAAGCTTTCTCTAGGACACCATAATATATATTGGTAAATACTTTGTTATGTTTTGTTTGCCGAAGTTTATAGGGCCCAAAAATGACAACATGTCTCTCACAGTTTATGGTCATGGGTCAGACATAAGGCTTTGTCTCTGCCATTCATTTGTGCCCCGTCCATCCGGGAGCACATTACAAGATTGACAGGTCATCGTAATTTCTAGGTCCCTATCAACCATTAACTGGTGCGTTGGAGGAATACAGAAATTCATGTGAAACAGACTGATTAGCAATTGTGGTTGGTAAATGTTTTGTTAATGGCCACTTTTCAATTTCACCAGAGAAACCCATCACACCCACTGTTTTATTACTTAGATCTTTTAGCTGTATGGTGCCTTTAGTAACAGTGGAATATGTAGCTCCAGTGTCCACCAGAGCTTTTAGTGGTGTGTTATACACCACTATGTCCATGAGAGGCTCAGCCATTCCTCTCATGGTGGTTCCCTGTGTGCCTCGTCATTCCTCCGCACCACTACCCTGGCCCCATGTTGGGTGCACAGGCGCCATCCAATCAGGCAGTGATGGGTTGTGTGACGCTGATGGTCCCCTGCCAAAACCACCATTTCCACGTCCGCCACCTCCTCTGTTGGGGCCCCATCCCCTTGCATTTGGTGCGTTAAATGGATGTCTTACACCAGAATAATGAGGCTGTGGGCCGCTACTAGGGCATATTCGCGCCCAATGACCTTCCTGTCCACACAGAAAACATGTATTACCTCCAATGCCTCCATATCCCCCTCTGCCTCTTGGGCCTCACCTATTCTGTTTGTTATATCCCTCCCATGGGTTCCCTCTATAGGTTGGGCTTATGTATTGATCTATCGGATGATTAGGTTATTGGGTGATATCTGGGACATTAGTTGTCATAGGCACTGGTGTTGGTTGGGCCTGCTTGGGCATTTTTTTTTTTTTAAAGTTCTTTATTTCATCAAATTCAACATCTAGTTCACCACTGTGTACTGTTAACACCGGCTGTTGCTTTGAGATTGAGACAGACTTTTCCTCATAAGGAGGAGTTGTTTGCAGTGAGGGGTATAGTGACTTCACTTGAGGAGGAGCCATGGGAGGAGCTGTGGGCGTCACACTTGAGTCTGGCTGACTGTTTCCTTGTTCAACTTCCTTTTGCTTTGCAGCTGCACCACTGTCAACTTCCCCTTTTATATTTGATTCAATAGCCTGCATGGCAGCAGCAACCAGAGCCAATCTCGTCCAAATTCTCAACTCTTTCTCTAAGCTTGTCACATTTGGCACTTTACCAAACCACTTTTTCCTTCTTCTTTTATAATCTTAATTTTGTTTACCAGTCTATGTTCCATGGCAAAAACAATAGGCGTGAGAGGAACTCTCTTTTTCTCCTCTGCCTCCCAACAGTTTTCTTCTCTCAATGTGTTCCACGCTAATGCAACCTCTTTTTGTCTTTTCTTAACATCTTTAGGATCAGTTTGGGCCATCATTAATTTAATTATTTTTTGCCATTGCACATACATTGGTGGACACCCATATTCATCACACACTTTCTGAAATTCAGCCATGATCTATCTCAATTCCAACCCGCAATACAAACACAATACAACTTTCACAGAAATGTCACGAAAATAACAGCAATATATCAACAATTCAATCCACATTAAGACGTCACTTCTCTTTTCCAGTATTGGTGGACCTTTCATCCACGGGCCTTTCACCCCCTACGGCTACAACCGAGTCGGTATTTTATAATACCTAATGTATTAAAGGACTCCTCAACCTTTTTAATTAATTCTGTTAACTGTTGGACTTTAATCGTCCTGCATGTTCTTAATGAGGAGATCAGACACGTAACTCAAATCAAATTATTTTTAATAAGTATCTCAAATGAAATATTACAGAGCTCTGGGTCAAAACTGTCCCTGTCTTTACACAACACCAATGCAGAAACAAATCCCCCGAGGAGCGGTTGATCTGATCTGCCTCTCCCTCTGACCCAAAAAATATATATGTGCAGTTGGGTGGGGGCCTGTTCGATGGAAAGTTTTACTTCTTTCTTAAAGGTTCACCAGACCCGTTCGATGGAAAGTTGTACTTCTGTTTTAGAAGTTCATCCTGCTATAAATAACTATGACCGTTATTTCACCCTGTCGCCCCGACATCCTGTTTTTCTCCCCAGGTGTTTCTGCAAAGCAAAAGTTAAAAAACACACATACATACATACCGCAAAAACTCCAAGCCTGCTAAATTTGCACATGACATTTAAAAGTCAACTATCAAAACCCATATACAATGGAATCATATCTCTAAGCCTGCTACACTATTCTAACTTTAGTACTATATGCTAAAGGTTAATACTCAAAGCTATTCTTAAAATCTTTATGATTAAAGACAATGCAATCATTAATAATGCAATAATAAAATCATGATTATTCAAAGCAAGGTTAATATTCATATTTCAAGGATATGCGGATGTGGGGATGTTCTAATTTTCCTTCATAACTTACACCGCCATTAACAGTATTCGTGGACCTTTCATCCACGGGCCTTCCACCCCCTACGGCTACAACCGAGTCGGTATTTTATAATACCTAATGTATTAACCTCTTGAAAAGCACCCCCATTCTGGCCCGAAACCATGAAAATACCTACTTTCACTAAAAGGGCTGTTTTTACTAAACCATTTATAGTATAAGCATAACTGTGGTATCATTAGATAGAAGACACTTTGAGCTTCGTTTTCCATGTTTCAAAATTATTTTAAGATTAAAAAAAAAAAAGTTAGAGAGGCTGAAGTACATTGTAATAAATTTTTTTTTGCATAACATCTTTTTTAAAACTAAAAATCTTAATGATAAATATATGTGTGAAACCTATAAATGCAATGAGGCCAAAGCCACAAGTCTAAAGAAGTTATATTTCACGTTTGAAGTCAATAGACCCAGAAATGAGGTTCTTGCAAGAGTTTTTGTAAGACTAGTGCCTTTTCTAAGTGCCAGTCAGCCACAAAATAAAAGTCTTTTGTTTACATGCATACACGTTCGTTCTTTTTATTGTTTATCCTTATATAAGCGTATAAAATGCCGTATCCACACCAGGAAATAAAGCTTCACACAAAGATCGTTGAATTCGTGTTCTAATTGGCTACACGTTCTGTCTATCTATATTTTCCATGAAGTCATTGGAGGAACGCGCGAGTCAGATGACGTCACGATATTAGACAGCGCTGTTTGGATATTATGTATTATACTCCCGCCTACTTGTACAATCAAGTTTGAGCGCTGGTTTTGAACGCGAGTGTGCTCTCATATACAAGTGTTACGATGTAAATAATCCTCAGATTGTATATTATAATCTATTACAAGACGTGCATGTGAAATCTGATGTAAACAATGGAAAATTTATCCATATTTCACGGATTATACGCATTTGTTGACAAAAATGGTCATTGGATGTACTTTGTTGGAGAGTTTTTATGGGTTATTCACACATCTGAAACAGACTGGATTCGATTCGCGTTCCTTATACCAGCACAAAGGTAAGGAGTCAGTTTATATTATGCATGTTGTTATCTGGACTTCTGTAATAAAATACTATATTTATGATACTAGAGCAATTTAATCTCAAAACGGACACCATACACTGATGCTAAACCCTTAGACCTTTTATATGATGTATAGTAGTGTTATTATTATTGTTGTTTGTACACAGTAGGCTATATATATATTGTTAGCAGCATTAAAAAAAACTGACGTCCTTCCGTCCGCGAGCTAGTGCGCGTCGAGAGGTTAAAGGACTCCTCAAACTTTTTTAATTAATAACAAAATTCAATGATTTCAAAAAGTTTTTCACTCTGATCAATTCTTATTATTTAAATAATTAATTTCAGTTCGGAGCTCCTTATCAACACAAGTAATTTGGTATATTCAAATAGCAGAATTCGATAAAACAGGTTTCTGCTTACCTTATTTTAATAGAGCGCTCTTTTTGTGTTGAAATTGAGCCCTCCCTTACTCTGGTTTCTTCAATGTGAAACCCTCCTTCCTCTCACTCTCTCCTTTCCCTCCACAAAACGTCGGCGGTCACCAATTGTTGGACTTTAAGGCGTCCATTGCATGTTCATAATTTAGAGGAAAGGCACAAAATACAAATATCTAAGTTCAAATATTTATTGATCAGATATGAAAAAGTTTTACAGCGCACTGGGTCGTCTCAAGCGGCGAACGCACAGCATTTGGGAAAACATTTATTTATAGAGTATGTGACGTCGTCCTTCTTCTTAGAATCTCCACCCACAAAGGCTGCTTTTCCTCGTGAATCTGACTCCATCACCACACCCAGTTTCAGCCTGTAGGCGAAGATGGACACACAAAGACAAAGAAAAAACAAACTGTTCTCCGCTCATCCCTGAGGGCCATGCAGTCCGTCACTTTCTCCCCAGTACTCCTCCACTTCACATATGATTGACTTCACATAGCATATTATAATGCTTTCTTAAAAACAAATCATTAATAAAACATTCATTTATTCATAAAAAACATAAGCTGTAAGATGAAAGTGATTTATGTAAAACACATTTCAATATCATGACATCATTTCATTATTCGTAAAATTGGTTATATGAATAAGGCACACATTAACTTCTTTAGATAGATAAACACATATTAAATCTTTTACTGCAATACTACTTCTAAGCAAACACTTTAATCATTATTAAAAACCATCAGTTAGGGAAGAAACACACACACACACACACACACACACACAAAGAACAAGCACAGGAGATTCTGTTCTTCAAGGTTGAGCTGCCATGCCCCCATTAGGTTATTCTGTATGCAACCTTTATTTCATTGGTTAATACACATTTATCAGACAACATCTTATATTTATTACATCAATTATTCAATAATTAATACTGATTAAGTAAGAAATACATTGCATATTTTATCCTGTAAATATTAAAACATTGGTTTATAACATGGATGTCTGTTTGTTTTTCTCCCTCAGGCCTCTTTTATCTTGATCATTTCCAGACGTACATTCCTAGGCTAGCTAATCCTCTTTGCAGCTTGTACACAGCTCACAAGCTGGTAACTTTTCCACTTTCAAACACAAACACCTCATTTTTACATAATAGCTCAGTGCATATATGAAACACACAGTGTTTGTAGAATAAAATGATTAATTAAAGAAATATAAAATGGAACAAAATTAATTTCCACACTTCACGCACAGACCCAGAATATACCACAAAGTGCTCAGCTGATTCATGAAAATAAAGCTGTAGAATTGTCACAGCTGTGTTGAGCTGACAGTAAATATGTGATGATTTGTTAGAAAAATACATTTGAATAAAGTTTGGTTTCATATGGGATTCACTTCAATACGTTTTCATTTATTGTGATGGTTTTATTCATTCATTTTTTATTCATGTTTCCTGTCATTTTAAGTAAATACAAGAGATTGCTTCACTAAAATGTATATAATCACATTGCCTGCATTGTCTAGTTTGTATTCAAGCACAGCTGTCATCTGACAATAGATATTAAATTACAATCTGCTTGTTTTACTTATTTTGTCCCCTACAAAATAATGTGTAATATATCTGTAACACTGTTACAGATTAAGTTACTGATGCAATCAGGTGTTAGTGCACCTGTCCCTCATACACACACATACGTTTTCATGTCTGTTATTAGGTTTGTTCGAGTTTATGCACCGCTGTAAGAACCAACAGCTGGATGACATCAAAGTACCGGGAGAGCGATTCCAGAAATCATACGGAGTTGTCTGATTTCGAGTTGCTCTCGCGGTATTGTGATGTCAATCTCCTGTCGGTTCTTGTGGTTCCGCATGAACTCGAACAAGTCTACTACGTCATATGTCACATGATAACGTCAACATGGCGAATGCTGTACATACTTTTTTTTTTTTTTTGGCCCGCCACCACCCCCCCTCTTCGGAGGACAACTTTTTTTTTTTTTAAAGTAAATTATTTTACAGTACAGAAAATAGAAATACTTATTTACAGTGCACATAAGGGGAGGGGGATTAAGCACCACGTAAAAGTGTAACACATAACATACATAAAACAAAATAACAGACAGATTACAAAAGGACAATACAGTTGCAGTGAGAACTTATTTTTGCTGGTTGAATAGAATGATCTTGAGGTTCACGTTCATTAGTTTACAGTTAGAGTATTTAAGCGGAAATGGGTTTAAAAAGGGTTGGGAAAACATGTTATGCATGAGTTTAAATAGTGTGTGCCTATAGAGATAAAATAAATGAACTTACATAATAGAAGAGGGAGATGTGTGACTGGTATTGTACACAGCTTGTAGCTATATTTTTGTGTTAAGAAATGATAGAAATGGGGACCAGATGTCTTCAAAGGCTGATGTCTGCTTCCATCTGTGTGCATTGTATTTCTCTATTGAAATGTGTTCAGAAATTAAATTTATCCAATGATTGATGTTGCAAGATTTCTTTGATTTCCAGTTTTGGAGAACTACTTTCTTACCGACAGCTAGAGAGACGAGCAACGGATTCCTGTATTTTTGGGGGATATGGATTTTAGAAATGTCGCCAATGAGACAGGGTGTTGGAGATAATGGGATTCTGTGACTCAGGATGGTGGATAATGTCTCAGTGACTCCCAGATAGCACACGTACGTCGCGGAGATGTCTGCGCGATGTCTTCTTTTTCGTCTGGAAGACGTATTATATAGAGCGTTTGCTCATCTGGAAGGCGTCGCCGAGATGTCCGACCCAGCTGTTTGCAAGACACCCAGCAGATCTTTACAAGATGTATGTTATTCAGAACGATGGCGAGCCGCCGTTTCCCAGATCTTTACAAGATGTTAGAACAGCAAGCCGCTCTTTCACAGATCTTTAGAAGAGCTTTAAAAGATGCCGAGCCACTCTTTTCCAGATGTTTAGAAGAGCTTTAAAAGATGCCGAGCCGCTCTTTCCCAGATCTTTAGAAGAGCTTAGAAAGACGGTAAGCCGCTCTTTCCCAGATGTTTGTAAGATTAAAAGATCCCTCATTAACAAATTGAATTGCCCTAAACTACAGCAAATTATTTCTACACACATCTACACATGCATGCTGTGTCGTCGATATTAAGTAATTAAAACACAATTTTCAATTGATCTTAAAACAGGCAGTTGTTGATTTTATAAAACACATTTATTCAAATTAAACAATGAAAACTTTCATAAATTTTTCCTTAAAGATGCATTTTACACGACAGTATGCGAAAACAACAACATATAAACATAACATATTTAAAATAATCAAAACCTTTCCGCGTCTGCTTTATTAATCTCCATTCTAAAATAAAACATTACAAAAAATTACCAGGAAATAATCGTGAAAGGCTGTTCTTTCTTCATAGCGTTAATTAGGATCTAGAAGATAAAATTACCCGAAAGTGTTGTCATTGTTAAATAAATTACGAATGTGCGTCTTTGCGTCAAGGTCATGATTCTACATAACAACATCCGCTTGACCTCGCAATGCCAAGAAGAAGAAAGGCGTGGAACATTTGCTTAAGGTATGTAGTAATAATGCATTTAAATAATAAACTGTTTGCTGTCGGATCATTTAAATAATACCTCGAAATTGGGTTGATAACAGTTATTCATGCTTTAATATTGATCTTTCGCCCACCTGTCTGACGTTAATTTATTTTGATCGTTCATGTAACTGAGTCTTGTGTAAGATTCTAGAAAGATATAGTGGCTTACTTTTTTAAAACGATCAGTATTATGGTTGATATTTGTATTACACTTGTTAATATTTGTTTTTGCCCCCATTTTTCATTTCATGAATATTTTCTATGTCCCCAAAAGGCCTATTTCTCTCAAATGTTATTCACAAATCAGTCTAAATCTGTGTTAGGGTTGCGTTTATAATTGTGGTTAGTGTGTGTGAAAACCCAGCCAAAGTCTTTTTTGTGATGTACTGTTTTCTACATAAAATCATCCTAAACAATGAAAAGAACATTTTGTAAAAATATCTTATCTTTAATATTGGCTGAGTAAGATTCTTTGTATAAACCCTCAGTCTGTTAATTTTGTCTCCAGCCTGTCAAGAAATTCAGCAGATGTTTGAGCAAAAAGTCATCATCCTCTTCGTCACTCTTCATCCGTATTTGGGGTAACAAGCAACTGCTTCCCACAAGAGACTGGACCGCTGAAGTCAGGTGGTTAGTCTTTATTTGCATTCATCCTAGTACCGTCAAGACTGCTATTGCAGCTGCAAAAAGGCAAAGATAAATGAATTAGGAGTGTAGCTTTTAAAATGCTTTTACTATTAAATGCATTATTTTGATTTATTTAAACTTAAGAATCAAATAGGTGTGTAGTTTAGGTAAAATTCTTATAACTGCATTTGTCTGTTTTACAACAGATAAACAGTAACCAAGTATAAATTTACTGTTTTTTTTATGTTGGATGGATCATCAGACCTGCACCTTCCTTGAACATGTTGGTAAGGTAACACTTCATGCGAGTTAATGATGATGCTTTTTTATAAGAACTTTTTATAAATAAATATTATTATTGTTTTTATTTAGGTATCTTACTCTGTATTTGTTCACGGTGGTCACCCCAGGGTCTCAGGACTCAAATTGAGTGCTCTACGGATTAAACAGAAAATGCAGTATAAACAAGTTTTATGTTGTCTTGAACATGTTGGTAAGGTAACACTTCATGCGAGTTAATGATGATGCTTTTTAATAAGAACTTTTTATAAATAAATATTATTATTGTTTTTATTTAGGTATCTTACTCTGTATTTGTTCACGGTGGTCACCCCAGGGTCTCAGGACTCAAATTGAGTGCTCTATGGATTAAACAGAAAATGCAGTATAAACAAGTGTTATGTTGTCTTGAACATGTTGGTAAGGTAACACTTCATGCGAGTTAATGATGATGCTTTTTCATGAGAACTTTTTATAAATAAATATTTTTATTGTTTTTTTAGGTAACTTACTCTGTATTTGTTCACGGTGGTCACCCCAGGGTCTCAGGACTCAAAACGAGTGCTCTATGGATTGAATATAAAATTTAGTATAAACAAGTGTTATGTTTTTAAATGCCACTAATAATGTGTTTCTGTTTTCTTTCTCATTATGCTAACAAACACTCTTTTACCCCTCATGTTAGGTAGATCAACACTCCAACCATCTGCATTAGGGACTGAATAAAGGATGCCCTCTGTAGCTGGGAATGTTAGATCAGGTAATTTGCATTTGATATATTTTTAAAGACACACACACTAATGCTGCTTTTACACCGCCAGCGACTAGCAACACAATCTCGTTCATTCCAATGAAAGCTTTGCCCCATTAAGCAACATGAGCAACTGTGACCATTGACAACAGGAAGTGGGCATGTCCAGCTATGCCACAACTTTGAGTAAAGTTCAACTTAATGAAGGACTTTTGGGAGCAACTACCAATGAGAGTGAAGCAGTGAAGTTCATGTCATCCGTCTTTTGTCATTTACTGAGAGGATTGTTACTCATTTGTTTATAGTATTTACTAGTGTCAGGGTATTACATATTGTGTTATGTGTTACAACATCCACCCGCTAGGGGGCCTCAGAGAGTCATGGAGGGCAGAGTAAATCCAGCTGAGTAAGAGGGTGTTTTCAGACTGAGCACATGTACAGTGTTGTGTTATTTCTGTGTTCTACATGTAACGATAGAACACGCTGGAAGCAGATGCAGGAAAATAACACAGGTTTATTTATAAAATGTAGACAAACACAAGGATTAAAGCAAACACAATGTCCAGATGATGGTAATGGTGCACGAAGGACTACGGTGGTAAAGCGGGTGATGGTGGTTGTGGTGGTCGTTGGTGGTGTAGGTCTGAAGTGGAAAATAATCCTGAATGGAGACCGGAACATCCAACACGAAGACGACACGAAACAAACCACACGCGCTGTACAAACAATCCAAAGACACGGAGGCCAAACAAAGAGTGAGGATCTGACGAGGAACAGAGGGCAGAGTGAGTTTATATGGAGAGTCTGTAATGATGAGCAGCTGGAGTGAGACAATCAACACAGGTGAAGGGAATCGGGATAACGAGCACATGACATCACAGGTGAGTAAACACCATACACGAGACACAGAGAGAGCAGTGTATTTACCCACCGTGACAGTACCCCCTCCCCTAGGACGTAACCTGACGTTCCTAGCCTGCTGTACCTGTTGATGGTAATCATCAATAAGGGAGTGATCCAGTATGTCCCGAGCAGGCACCCAACTTCTCTCCTCCGGACCGTAACCTTCCCAGTCCACCAAGTACTGAAATCCGCGTCCCCTCCGCCTAGAGTCCAGAATACGATTCACCGAATAGGTGGGTTCCCCTGCTACGAGACGAGGCGGGGGGGGAACCGGGACTGGCGCGTTAAGTCGTGAACGAAAAACTGGTTTAATCTTAGAAATGTGAAACGCAGGATGAATTCTCCTGTACGCAGGAGGGAGGTTAAGGCGAACTGTTACCGGGTTAATAATCTTGGCAACAGCGAATGGGCCAATAAATTTGGGAGCAAGTTTGTTCGAGACGGAACGCATCGGAATGTTCTGAGTAGAAAGCCACACTTTTTGACCGACGACGTATACGGGAGGCTTAGACCGGTGGCGATCGGCTTTAGCCTTGGTGCGCGCCCCCACCCGGAGTAGAGCCTCACGAGCTCTAGTCCAGGTGCGGTGACACCTCTGGACATAGGCGTGAGCGGAGGGAACCGCAATCTCGGATTCCATACTGGGAAAATTAGGTGGCTGGTAACCTAGACTACATTCAAACGGAGATAGGCCCGTAGATGACACTGGCAACGAATTGTGTGCGTACTCCACCATAGAGAGATGTTGGCTCCAGGACGAAGGATTCTTGGAGGCCAAACATCGTAACACTCTTTCAACATCTTGGTTGGCTCGCTCGGTCTGACCATTGCTCTGGGGATGAAACCCGGAGGACAGACTAACAGTCGCTCCTAACAACTTACAAAATTCTCTCCAAAATTTTGACACAAATTGGGGACCCCTGTCGGAGACCACGTCTGTCGGAAGGCCATGTAACCGGAAGACGTGGTCTACGACAGTAACCGCTGTCTCCTTGGCTGATGGTAATTTGGGCAAGGGGATGAAATGAGTCGCCTTCGAGAATCGGTCCACTACGGTTAAAATCACCGTATTCCCCTGGGAGGGTGGGAGGGCGGTAATAAAATCTAGCGCAATGTGGGACCAGGGTCTCGAAGGGACTGGCAGCGGTAAAAGTAACCCGTCAGGAGGGCGATTGGAAGTCTTACCAGTGGCGCAGACCGAGCAAGCCAAAACAAAATCGTGAATGTCACGAGCCATCCCTGGCCACCAGAATCGTTGTTTGACTAAGAACTTAGTGCGACTCACCCCTGGATGACAAGCTACCTTGGAACAATGACCCCACTGGATTACGTTGGACCGTAACTCCTCCGGCACAAATAAGCGGTTCGGTGGGCAACGAGACGGGGGCGTTACCCCGTCTAAGGCTGTCAAAACCTTCGATTCGACCTCCCATGTGAGCGCGGAGATGAATAGAGTCTCCGGTAAAATACGCTCGGGAGTAGAAGTGCGATCGGAACGCTCAAAAAGTCGAGACAAAGCATCGGGTTTGATGTTTTTGGAACCCGGACGGTATGAAAGAGTAAAATCGAAACGTCCGAAAAATAAAGCCCACCGAGCCTGCCTGGAGTTAAGTCTTTTGGCAGTTTTAATGTATTCGAGGTTCTTGTGGTCGGTCCAAACGATAAAAGGTACACCCGAACCTTCTAACCAGTGGCGCCATTCCTCCAAAGCCAGTTTGACTGCCAATAACTCTCTGTTACCAATGTCATAATTACTTTCCGCCGGAGATAACCGATGAGACAAAAACGCGCAGGGATGAACCTTTCCGTCTGAGGGTGTGCGCTGGGAAAGCACTGCTCCTACCCCCACCTCTGATGCATCGACCTCCACTATGAACTGACGTGTGCGATCAGGGGACACGAGAATGGGAGCTGAAACAAAGCAGCTCTTGATTTTGGCAAACGCAGCCTCGGCTGCGTCTGACCACCTGAACGCAGTACTAGGGGAGGTCAAGGCAGTCAGAGGAGCGGCTAGTTGGCTGAAATTGCGAATGAAACGCCTATAGAAATTGGCGAACCCCAGAAATCTCTGCAGGGTCTTGCGAGAATCTGCGGATGGCCAATTCACCACAGCCTTAACCTTATCAGGATCCATGCGGACACCCTCAGTCGAAATGATGTGCCCTAGAAAAGAAACAGACTGTGCATGAAAAACGCATTTCTCCGCCTTGACAAAAAGCCCATTCTCTAGCAACCGCAGAAGCACTCGTCGTACGTGTTGCACATGTTCCTGGAGAGACGACGAAAAAATCAATATGTCATCCAGGTAGACATATATGAACTGATCTATCATGTCTCGCAACACGTCATTAGCGAGTGCTTGGAAGACCGCTGGCGAGTTCGTCAATCCGAAAGGCATGACACAGTACTCAAAATGGCCACGAGGGGTGTTAAAAGCAGTCTTCCATTCATCCCCCTCCCTGATGCGGACCAAATGATAAGCATTACGTAAGTCCAATTTAGTGAAGACGGACGCTCCTTGCAACCTCTCGAAAGCTGAAGACATTAACGGCAAAGGATACGTATTCTTTACCGTAATTTTGTTCAACCCTCGGTAATCAATACAAGGTCGCAAGGATCCATCCTTCTTCCCCACAAAAAAGAACCCCGCCCCCGCTGGAGAAGAGGAAGGACGAATGAACCCCGTTGCTAGAGAATCAGAAATATATTTCTCCATGGCCTTCATCTCAGGAACAGATAAAGAGTATAACTTGCCTTTAGGTGGAAAAGTACCGGGAAGTAACTCTATAGCACAGTCATAGGGACGGTGAGGAGGTAGAGAATCAGCCCGCGACTTACTGAACACCTCCTTCAGGTCATGGTACTCTGCGGGCACGTTAGATAAATCCACTGCTTCCCCCTGAAACACAGACTCAGAAACAGTTAGACACGCAGACAATAGACAAGACTTGTGACACCCCTCACTCCAGCTGATAACAGTCCCAAGACGCCAGTCGATCTTCGGATTATGTTGATGAAGCCAGGTGTGTCCGAGAACAATGGGTGAGAGAGGGGAGTCAGTGACGTAGAAAGAAATGTTCTCATGGTGATTGCCCGATGTGATGAGGGAGACCGGTTCCGTGATGTGGGTGATGGTAGGAAGCTTGTGTCCATTAAGTGCAAACGGTGCAATCTGGTGAGTAAGCTGAGTGAGTGGTATCTGAAGCTTACGTGCAGTGGCGTGATCGATGAAACTCCCCTCAGCTCCTGAATCCAAAAGTGCGTGACAGTCGTGAGAATGAGTGCCCCACCGTAGTTTCACCGGGAGAAGCGTAGATGTTGATGAGGTCTTCATGGAGGAGATCCCGCCCGATAGTAGCCTCGGATTTACTATCGGGCTTGGTCTTTTACCGGGCACTGATGGATCTGATGCCCGGCTTTACCGCAGTATAAGCACAGTCCAAGGGACCTCCGCCGGAGCTTCTCCTCCCGGGAAAGCCGAGCTCGACCCACCTGCATGGGCTCGAGATCGTTGAAGGGGCTGACCGCACCGCTCTGGCTGGTTTGGAGAAGATCCAGTCTTACGGGTAACGGCGTGGTAGCTTTCCGGCGTGCTGCTTGGCAGAGTCGGGCGTCGACCCTGATGGCCAGGTCGATGAGAGCATTCAGGGACGTGGGTAAGTCCACCACATGGATCTCTTGCTGGATGCGGTCAGTCAGCCCATGCAGGAAATGGTCCCACTGCGCTTCTTCGTTCCACCTACACTCCGCCGCCAGGGTGCGAAACTCGATCGCGTAATCCGACACAGTCTTATCCTCCTGACGGAGCTCTGAGAGGCGTCTCGCGGCTTCCTTCCCGGCGACGGAGCGATCAAAAACCCTCTTCATCTCGTCAGATAGGGCGGAGAACGAAGAACAGCAGTTGTCACGGTTCTCCCACACCGCCGTCCCCCAGAGGGCAGCCTCCCCAGTCAGGAGAGAGAGCACGAACGCCACCTTGGTTTGCTCGCTGGAAAAGGTTCTGGGTTGTAAAGCAAAGTGGAGAGAGCAGTGAGACAAAAATGTGCGGCAAAAACTCGGCTCACCCGCGTATTTATCCGGAATGGGAAGTCTGGGCTCCGACTGGGAGGCGCCCTCTGGTGAAGAAGATGTAGCTTGGGGTGTGGGAGGCGCAGTGGGAGGTAGTTGTTGTTGTTGTTGTTGTTGTAGGGTCAGCTCGGACACCTTCGTCACCATTACTTGGACTGCTCGACCCATCTCCTCTATAACCTTATCCTGACGGTCCATCCTCTGAACCGCCCGCTGGAGAAACTCCTCGAGAGGAGATGGGGAGTGATTTCCCGCTGCTTCCATTTCTGGTCAGATCCTTCTGTAACGATAGAACACGCTGGAAGCAGATGCAGGAAAATAACACAGGTTTATTTATAAAATGTAGACAAACACAAGGATTAAAGCAAACACAATGTCCAGATGATGGTAATGGTGCACGAAGGACTACGGTGGTAAAGCGGGTGATGGTGGTTGTGGTGGTCGTTGGTGGTGTAGGTCTGAAGTGGAAAATAATCCTGAATGGAGACCGGAACATCCAACACGAAGACGACACGAAACAAACCACACGCGCTGTACAAACAATCCAAAGACACGGAGGCCAAACAAAGAGTGAGGATCTGACGAGGAACAGAGGGCAGAGTGAGTTTATATGGAGAGTCTGTAATGATGAGCAGCTGGAGTGAGACAATCAACACAGGTGAAGGGAATCGGGATAACGAGCACATGACATCACAGGTGAGTAAACACCATACACGAGACACAGAGAGAGCAGTGTATTTACCCACCGTGACACTACAAGCCTCAATAAATACACCGAACTGGTTAATGCCTCCGCGTGAATAGACGCAAGACATGGTGTCAGAAGTAAACAGATAAGAAAGGAAAGATGGCAAAGTTTAATCCGCCTGAAAACTTCAGCTTTGATCGTCCAGAAGAATGGCCAGCGTGGCGACAGAGATTCTCACGCTACAGGACCGCTACAAAATTGAGTAAAGAGGATAAAGAGGTTCAGATAAGTACTCTAATATATGCTATGGGCATTGAAGCGGAGAATATTTTAAAATCGTTTACATTTGCGGCGGGAGAAAGTGCTGAGGATTACGAGACTGTTCTTGGAAAGTTTGATGAATATTTTACACCAAAAAGAAATATCATACACGAACAGGCTTGTTTCCACCAAAGAGTACAAAAGCCGGGGGAAAATGCCGAGTGCTACATCAGAGCGCTATATGAGCTTAGTGAGTACTGCGAATTTGGTGCAACCCGAAACGAACACATAAGAGACAGACTCGTAGTTGGAATCAAGGATAAAGCATTGTCTAGAAAAATGCAGCTAATGACAGCACTTACCCTGGAAACAGCGGTGCAGATGACACGGCAGGCCGAGGATGTTGCAAAGCAAATCAGCCAGCAGGAGGGTGAGTCAATGAGCAGCGTGCACGAAGTGACTTCCAGACAGTCAACAAAGGCAGCAAATAGGCCCTGGACGAGAGAGAAATACAAAAGAGGTAGTGAGAACAGAAAAGAAGATACAGAGTGTGGCCGTTGTGGTAAAACAGGGCACAAAGATATTAGAAAATGTCCAGCAGCAAGCTCAGAATGCAGAAAGTGCAAAAGAAAAGGACAATGGGAAAGAATGTGTAAATCAAAAACTGTGAGACAAGTGACAGCAAAAGATGAGAGCGATGAGAGCTTTTACCTGTGCGCAGTAAGTAACAAAAATGAAACTGCAGAAGCTAAATGGACTGTGTTGCTTAAGATAGGCGATACACAGGTTAGTTTTAAAATAGACACTGGGGCTGATGTTAATGTAATAAATACAGATACATTTAAACAGCTTCAGCCAAGCATTCAGCTCCAGTGCTCAAACATAATACTAGATAGCCCAGGGGGACCACTGAAGTGCAAAGGACAGTTTACATCAAAAGCTGAACACAAAGGCAGAAAGTTTGACATTACGGTGTACGTGATCGCAGGAGATACTGTCGGTAACCTTCTGAGTAGAGAAACTGCTGCTGAAATGAATCTAGTTAAAAGAATAAAGCAAATAAGCACAGTTTTTGAGGGAGGCAGCACTATGAAAACCGAGCCTGTGAAAATTCACGTGAAAGAAGGGGCAGAGCCATATGCAATACACACTGCAAGTAGGGTGCCATTACCCCTAATGCCTAAAGTTAAAGCAGAACTAAAGAGGATGGAGGAACAAGGTGTAGTGGAGAGAGTCACACAGCCTACAGACTGGTGTGCACCCATGGTTCCAGTTATGAAACCCAACGGGGCGGTAAGAATTTGCGTTGGACTGAACAAACTGAATGACAACATAAAAAGAGAGAGATACATTCTTCCCACAACAGAAGAAATTCTAGCTAAATTAGCAGGAGCAAGCGTCTTTACGTCCTTAGATGCAGCGTCTGGATTTTGGGAGATTCCATTAAGTAATGAAAGCAGCCTGTTGACTACATTCATCACCCCTATGGGGCGCTACTGTTTTAAAAGACTCCCGTTTGGAATTAGCATAGCTCCAGAAATCTTTCAAAGAAAAATAAGTGAGCTCCTGGGAGACCTAAATGGAGTGGCTGTGTATATGGACGACGTTATTGTGTATGGGAAGGATGAAACAGAGCATGACAAACATCTAAAAGAAGTGTTGAAAAGAATGGAAAGTGTGGATCTCAAACTTAATAAGGAAAAATGTGTGTTCAGGAAAGCAGAGTTGAGTTTTCTGGGGCACATAGTGGATGCACAGGGTGTCAGGGCGGACCCTGAAAAGGTACGTGCAATAAGAGACTTGCAAGAGCCTAAAAATGTAAATGAACTGAGGAGAGCGTTAGGCCTTATAAACTATATGGGCAAATACATTCCAAACCTGGCAACGGAAGGGGGTCCCTTGTATGAACTTCTCAAGAAAAGTAGTGCATGGACATGGGATCAAGCACAGAAAAGCGCATTCAGCAACCTCAAGAACGCACTCATTAAAGCTCCAGTTCTAGCACACTATGATCCTGGAAAAGAAACAGTGGTATCAGCAGATGCTAGCAGTTATGGGGTCGGCGGCGTGTTACTGCAAAAGGACAATAACGACTGGAAACCAGTTGCATATTGTTCGAGAAGACTCACAAGTTCAGAAACGAGGTATGCCCAAATTGAGAAGGAATGCCTTGCGGGTGTTTGGGCGTGCGAAAAGTTCTACAAATACCTAGTAGGTAAGGACACATTCAAACTGATCACTGATCATAAGCCGCTAATACCACTAATCAATAGTAAAGACTTGGACACAGTACCTGTGAGATGTCAAAGGCTTTTGATGAGACTCATGAGGTTTAATGTAAAAGCAAAGTATGCACCTGGCAAAACCTTGGTCATTGCGGACGCACTATCACGCAGTCCATTAAATGTCACAGAGGACTTCTTGACAGCCGACGTGAATTGTCATGTGAATGCAGTCATCGGAGGTTTGCCGGTATCACAGCGGAAGCTGACAGAAATAAAAACACAGAGACACAAAAGGATGAACAGTTACTGATTGTGGAGATTTGTTAAAGGAGGATGGCCAGAATATACAAAAGGCATCCCTAACAGCATACAATGTTTTTACAAATGGAAAGACTTCTTATCAGTGAGTGATGGACTGTTAGTGCTTGGGAATCGCATAGTCATCCCTAAAGTAATGAGACATGAGGTTCTTAATAAAATTCACGAGGGACACCAAGGACTATCGAAGTGTAGGGCAAGGGCCAAAGAGACTGTGTGGTGGCCTGGGATTTCTGAAGATCTCAGGAAAAGGATAGAAACGTGCAAATTCTGCATTGAGAATAAACGTACACAACACAAAGAACCACTACAGCCTACACCACTGCCAGAAAGGCCATGGCAGCGAATAGCCATAGACTTATGTATGCATCAAGGAAAACAATACCTGGTGGTGTCTGATTATTATTCACGTTATTTAGAAATCCTTCTGTTACATACCACAACATCAGAACACGTTGTACAGAAACTTAAAGCTTTGTTTGCGAGGTTTGGCATATCCGAACAAATCGTAAGTGACAATGGACCACAGTTCATCAGTGAAGTTTGGAGAAACTTTTGTGTTTTGTATGACATCCAGCACATTACATCGAGTCCACACAATCCACAAGGAAACGGACATGCGGAACGGGCTGTACAGACAGCAAAGCGCATACTAAAGCAGGATGATCCGCTATTAGCACTAATGACTTTTCGAGCTACCCCTGCCACATCTACAGGTGTTAGCCCAGCAGAATTGCTAATGGGAAGAAAAATCCGCACAACTCTACCTACTCCACAGAAAAACCTAAAACCAAAGTGGCCAAACAACAGAAAGGTAAAAGAGAATGACAAAATTGCAAAAGAAAAACAAGCATTCTATTTTAACAGAAGACACGGCGTGAAGGACTTGTTTTGAATCCTGGAGATTCTGTGATGTTAAAGATGATGAATCTAAATGGAAAGGACTAGCAACAGTTGTGGGAGAAAGCACCACTCCGAGATCTTACGTGGTCTTTAATGAGAAAGAGGGAGTGAAAAGGAGAAACCGCAGGCATATTCAATTATTGCCTAAAGATGTTGCAGAAAAGACTACAACAATGTCAATTTCAGAACAACCAGAACAGAAAGAGCCTTACCATATAGACTCAGAGTTACCTGTAGAAACTGTGGAAACAAAAACTTTTGTCACTAGGTCAGGCAGGGTAAGCAAACCTGCTGTTCGTCTTGACTTGTAATAAAGTCAAAAGGGTTTAACAAATGTTCTTAATGGACAATGTTGCCATGTGTTGAATGTTTAATTTTGCAAAGTGAGTTATAATATAACTATGCTAAGACATGTCTGAGTTTTGATGTGTAGCTACAAACAGTATCAGCTACTGTTATGGTAATGTAATTTATGGTTTAAAACAAACAAGTTCTGAGTTGGTTATAAACAACTATGGTGTTGTAAAGTAAAAGAATGTGACTTATGTTAGGTTCATATTGTTTACAGAAATGTGTCCCTGAAGTATTTGACTAAAAGGGGGAGGTGTCAGGGTATTACATATTGTGTTATGTGTTACAACATCCACCCGCTAGGGGGCCTCAGAGAGTCATGGAGGGCAGAGTAAATCCAGCTGAGTAAGAGGGTGTTTTCAGACTGAGCACATGTACAGTGTTGTGTTATTTCTGTGTTCTACAAGCCTCAATAAATACACCGAACTGGTTAATGCCTCCGCGTGAATAGACGCAAGACAACTAGGACAACCAGAATTGGGAACGCCTTCTAATAAATGCAGCATAAGGCCTTAACTGTCTGTGGCAAATATTTTTAGCACCCAAAATAAATAGGGGTGCTGCTTTTAAAGGAAAACACCACAGTTTTTCAATATTTTACTATGTTCTTACCTCAACTTAGATCAATTAATACATCCTTATCTTTCATCAATGCATGCACTTAATATTTGTACAGCACGTCGTGAATGTGTTAGCATTTAGCCTAGCCCCATTCATTCCTCGGCGCGCAGTAACATCATCACTCCTGACTACCTCCCCTCTTTTGAGTTTGAGCGAGAGGTGGAGTAATCAGGAGTGATGATGTTACTGCGCGCCGAGGTCGAAGTGCTGCAAACTTAGTGCTCTTTTGCCATACAATATAGTTCTCATTTTCATCCGCTTAAAAAATATTTTTATTTTGTGCCACCATACTTACTCGTGTAACTACTCATGTAACAGTCTTTAAATAGGGAAAACATGAAAGGGTTGGGTGGCTTCTAAATTCATCCCTGTTTGGATCCTAAGGAATGAATGGGGCTAGGCTAAATGCTAACACATTCACAATGCACTGTACAAAGATTAAGTGCACGCATTGAAAAAAGATAGGGATGTATTAATTAGTCTAAGGTAAAAACATAGTAACATTTTGGAAAGCGGTGGTGTTTTCCATTTAAAGGGATAGTTCACCCAAAAATGAAAATAATGTAATTAATGACACACCCTCATGTTGTTCCAAACTTGTAAGACCTCCGTTCATCTTTGGAACACAGTTTAAGATGTTTTAGATTTAGTCCGAGAGCTTTCTGACCCTCCAAAAAATGTATGTGCTGTATACTGTCTCATTTCCAGAAAGTTAATTAAAACATCATCAAAGTAGTCCATGTGACATCAGTGGGTCAGTTAGAATTAGTTGAAGCATCATAAATACATTTTGGTCCAAAAATAATGATTTGTTCAGCATTGTCTTCTCTTCCGGGACTGTTGCGAATGCGCGTGCACAATGGCGCTGCTGACGTACGACGCTGCTGACGTGTTATCCTCAGACATGTTTGGTCATTGTTTTGTTTACAGCGTCTCTCTCAGACTGTAAACGGAAAAAAAAGCTTGGGTGCACCAGATAACAAGCCAGCAGCATCGTACGGAAGCAGTGTCATGCACACGGTTCACAACAGACCCGGAAGACAATGCCGAATAAAGTCGTAATTTTTGGACCTAAATGTATTTTTGCCGTTTCAACAAATTCTAACTGACCCACTGATGTCACAAGAACTATTTTGATGATGTTTTTATTACCTTTCTGGACATGAACAGTATACCGTACATACATTTTTAATGGAGGGTCAGCAAGCTCTCGGACTACATCTAAAATATCTAAATGGTTACTAAAATTGAGGTCAGATTTTTGAAAACGTGGTCATCCAAAGTTCTCGGTACAGAAAATCTGTTTTGTATGGATCAGAGTTAGACATGGTCATGTAATATATAACAATGTAATTGCAGGTGTTATGTTGTTTTTGAAAATGCTCTGAAAATGAAAAAAGCTTTGTTTATCCACTATGCTATTAAATGCTCTTTTACCTTGCATGTTAGGCGGATCAACATTCCATCCATCTGCATTAGGATCTACCTTAGAGACACTCACTGGAGCTGTAAATGGGAAGCAGGTAAGTTGCACAACAGGTTTCTTGTAGCATTCTTAGACTAGCAATTTTTATGTGAGAACTTTAACATGATAGAAATTGTTAAACTACAAATATGGTCTTTATTGTCTGAGAGAAATTCTTACTCAAGAATCTGCATATTGCTGTAGATATGCAGAGTACTTATCTCGAAACAGTCGTAAAAGATTAATGTTTTTGTTTTGTAGGTCACTTACTTTGCATTCGTCCTTGGTGGTCACCCCAGGGTCTCTAGAGTGAAAATTACTCAATCTATGGATTAAACAGAAAATGTAGTTGTATGAAGTGGTATGTTGTCTTTAAATGCCATTAAAAATGTGTTTCTGTTTTCTGTCTCATATTAAGAAATACTCTTTAACCTGCCCACTGGAGCTGGGAATGGTTAGCTGCATTTTTTACATTTACAAATAAACAAACAGAGTTAGATAAGTCCATACATACCATTCTCATCTCCGTGTGTGCTGTAACTCTGTCTGACGCAGCCCCTGCTAGCTAAGCTTAGAACAAAAGACTGGTAGTGAATTTATACAAATCACAACACATAAATTGGAAAATGTCCACGTTACTTTGTCACTTATTGGAAGCAGTATGCTAGCTGGAGCCATTCACTTCCAGTCTTTGTGCTAAGCTAAGCTAGCGGGGGCTGCATCAGACAGAGTTACAGCACGCACAGGGATGAGAAAGGTATGTATGGACTTATCTAACTCTGGGGGATACAGTGAATAAGCTAAATTCCCAAAATGTGGGCGTGTTCCTTTAAGGATTTAGGGGTATTTTGAAGTTAAATGAAGCCGTTTTACTTTTTAAACTGTCTCTTTTATACGGACTTACTGAATTTCTTTTTGCAGCAATTTGGGACATTCTTTCAGTTGTCTGCAACTTTGTGAAAAAGGCTGGAAACTTGAATGCAGGTACTGTTTCATTCTTTTGTTTTTTTACAGCTATGAAAAATAATGTGTTATTAATTGTACTGTCTATTAATTAATTATTTTATACAGTTTAACTGATTCTGCTTACCCGACTCATGCAGTATTCTGGCCTGGTGTTTGGTCTGTGCTGTCTTTGGCTCTTGCATCTCCATCATCCTGACCCTCTTCAGCAGCCTGTCCATGTATTTATTTGGAGGCCACCATGAGCACCCATCTGCATAATATGACTTTGTTACTCAGATGTCCATGCGCTCCTACAAATTCTACATTTTTTGTAAAGCTGCAACAAGTTTAAACCCTATAATTATTAACGTTTGATTTTGAACTATGTAATTCAAATACATGAATAAGTAACAAAAGCAGAAATCTATTAAGATATTACCTTTTTGTTGCTTGTTTACTGATCTATCAATCCTTTTGCATTTTCATAATTGTTCATCATAACTTGGTATACAGTGGATGTGTGGCTGCAGATAACTTTCTGAAGTCAATTTAAAAAGACAAAAGTTAATAAATGCTGAATTGGTTAAATATACATTATTGTATTTTCACCATTTTGATGTTTAGGCATTTCATAACTTGAGGGTTAATTCACGTTAAGTGATGTTTCAAATAAAAGATTAATTTATTAATGACAGCTAATCATTTTATAAAGATTTTTATTACAATATTTATTTATATAATATCAATTTAATACATTTAATTCGTTACACCTACATCACTAAGTGCAAGGGAGTGCAGCCAACAAATACATTCAGGTGTGTTCGACTTAACACCGAGATGCGCAGACAGCACGTGGTATGACATCAAAGTACCGCGAGAGTTTGGGAAAGCCCCGGAAAAGGTTTGAACTCGCGGTACTTGATGTCACGATCGGTTTGCGTGTAGATCAGCATGAAGTCGAACAAATCTGAAAGATGTGTGGGCTGCCTGCACTCAACGTTGCGATAATTCAGTAGAGTGTAACCTCAATCGGTTTTTGCAGCTTCTGGGTGTCGTGTCGAACGATCGCAGAACGATTTTTTGCTCTTTTCCAACTCGATTTTTAACTCCCTAAACTAGTAGGATGTTCCAACGGGTGAAGCAACAGTGCTGACGGCAGAGTTTCAGTATCAATGTAAGTTAACCATTTTAACAGAAAATATGTTGTTATGCAGGCATGTAAGTTAGTCGATCTACAGAATGATCGTCGTATATTAATGTTCTATACGCGATTAAAAGCGTATTAACGTTTATCAATGCACTGCTATTCAGGCCGCTGCAAATTCCCGAAGCCACGTTGTAACGTTAACTTCACATGTTACGCACTGGTGGGGATAAACCAGCCATTTTAATAGAGTTATTAAATGTCTCAAACCTTTCCCGCCTTTTAACGTTGCGTTAAAATGGCCCTTATACGGATAACGTTACTGTCAGTCAGACCTTTTCCTAGAAACCACTCAAAACCGTTAACGTTGTTCTATTGGAGTGGTTTGATAATTGTATTTATTAATTGTTTCAGTTATATTAGTTATATCTGTTCTTTAATTCGTATTTCTAACAATTAAACCCCAGGAATGACAAGCTATACTTACCAAGATTTTGACGATCAAACTGACAGAAAAACTAACTTAAAGCCGACTATTAAGCCAAAAAACATACTATTACAAAGTGAAGAGGAACGTAATGTGTACAAAATTTATTATTTTCAGGTTATTAATAATGTTATTTGCGACAAAAAAGTTGAGGGTACTCGAGCAAATAACGGTCTTCTGGTAAATATTGTGGTCACGTGATGGCCTCGCGACATATAAGTCGTTTCTGGTCGTTTCTTAAACGCACAGCTGCGTCCTTTTAAAATTATTTTTAATATTTTTTTTAAATAATAAGAAATACAAAGGGGGACATTATACATACATAAAATAAAAATAAATAAGGCTGTGTCCTTTTTTTTTTTTTTTTTTTAAATAAGGCTCCGTCCTAGAAGGCTGCATGTCTCGGCTGCCACGTCATCAAGCATCGTCGAAGGACATCTCAATCTGCTTGTTTTCTATTTTGTTGTTTTAATTTAATTACAAAATGTTTAACTGTCCATGTTGTAAAGACAGTTGATACATGACTTTTATTCACTGTACTACATTATTGGATTTTTTTGGTGATGCATTGCTTATTTTCAACTTCTCTCTTTAAAGTTTTCATGCCATGATCACTGGGGCGGAATCATTATGACGTTGCCTTGGACATCAAACTAAACCATTGTAAGGTTTTGTCTTGTGTTTATCTTGTATTCTGTGTATTTTTGTATTTTGGACTTTTATTTTGACATCCTGTTCTGTTCTGGCTTTTATTTTGATATACATCCTGCCATGTTTCACTTCACACTTCCTGTTTGTTCTTGTATATAAGTCACATCCCGTTCACCTGCTCCTGGCTGATTATTACATCGCCACATCCTGTTTGTATCTGCCTGTTTTCTGAATCTGTTTTCTGTATCTGTTTTATCTGTTACCTGGATCTGCCTGTATTTTTGACCTGTGCCTGTTTTTGGATATCTTGCCTGTTTGCCGCCTGCCCTGTTATATTTTGCCTGTCTTTGGATTACGATTACTGGATTTACCTTTGGATTTGTTTGCTGGCCCTTATTGGGATTTTACAATAAACACCTTTTGCACATGGATTCACGTTTTCATCGCTTTCATTAAAGCAACCCGTTACAGAATAATCAGCCATAACCCGGAATCCAGCGAAGGTCAGTAACTTCCCACCAGCAACATGAAACCTGTTTTTGCACTACTTGCACTCCGCCAAAACCACCGTGCCATCGAGGATTACGTGAGTGACTTTCTGGAATTGTCTAATCGAGTGCATTATGATGAGGACGCTTTGAAACCGATTTTTTATAATGCCTTAGATGAATGGTTGCGCTTGTGTATGCCACGTGATATGTCTGTCTGGTCACTGGAGCAATATATTGACTTTGCGTTGCTGTTGTGTGGTTCCCCCTTCACTGTGGGTGTTGCGGATACACCTTCAGAGGCTATTCCCAACACGCCACGCCATGTCCTGCCTGTTATGCCCACACCTGTACCAGTTATGCCTGTTCTGTCCACGCCTGTTCACAAAATGGCCGCCACCCTGCCTGTTCCCAAGATGGCCGCCATCATGCCTGTCCCTAAAATGGCCGCCACCCTGCCTGTTCCCAAAATGGCCACCATCCTGCCTGTCTCTGCACCTGCACCTGTCTTCAAGAAAACCACCACCATCCTGCCTGTCCCGAAAACTGCCACCATCTTGCCTGTTTCTGCACCTGTTCTCGAGAGAGCTACCATCATTCCTGCACCTGTATTTCAGAGGGCCATCGTCACCACCACACCTGCACTCATGAGGGCTACTACCCACCCAGCACCTGACGTCCAGATGGCCACCCTGCCTGAACCGACGACCACAGAGGTATGTCTCATGGACTCTGTTATTTCTGAATTTGCCATAGCCCTGTGGTGCGTCTGGTCTGCCTGCTGCTCGTTTGTCCCCTGTATTTCTCAAGGCCCTGAACTCGAACCCCTGGACTCATTTGATCTGCTTGATTCATCCGACCCATCTGATTCATCCGATCCATCTGATTCATCCGGCTCATCTGATTCATTCGATTCATCCGACTACTCTGATTTCATCGACTCCTATGATTCATCTGATCTGCCCGTCTCATCTGATCTGCCCGTCTCATCTGATCTGCCCGACTCATCTGATCTGCCCGACTCATCTGATCTGCCCGACTCATCTGATCTGCCCGACTCATCTGATCTGCCCGACTCATCTGATTCGTCTGTCCCGTCTGGTTCGTCTGGCTTACCTGGCTCACCTGTCCCGTCTGATTCACTTGGCTCACCTGGCTCGTCTGATTCGTCGGCTCCACCATCTGGAATATCGTCACCCTGGTCTGTGGAAGCTCTTCCAAGTTTTTTTTGGGGGGGGTAGTACCCGGACACAGGAGGGAGGCAGAGGACACCGAGGCGGAGGCCGAAGTGTACTCTGATCCTCCCTTTCCTTGTGATCTGGGTCTATTCCTACCCCATGACCCAGGTCCCAGCCTGCCCCATGACCCAGGTCCCAGCCTGCCCCATGACCCAGGTCCCAGCCTGCCCCATGACCCAGGTCCCAGCCTGCCCCATGACCCAGGTCCCAGCCTGCCCCATGACCCAGGTCCCAGCCTGCCCCATGACCCGGGCCCACGCTGCCCCATGATCCGGGACCATGCTGGCCCCACGACCCTGGACCATCCTGGCCTCATGACCCAGGACCTCCTCTGAACTGCCCTGCCTTGCCAAGAGGTCCTGGCCCGCCCGCCCACCCTCTATTTGGACTTTGTTATTTGTATGTTGGGCTCCGGGAGTCGCCCTTTAGAGGGGGGATTCTGTAAGGTTTTGTCTTGTGTTTATCTTGTATTCTGTGTATTTTTGTATTTTGGACTTTTATTTTGACATCCTGTTCTGTTCTGGCTTTTATTTTGATATACATCCTGCCATGTTTCACTTCACACTTCCTGTTTGTTCTTGTATATAAGTCACATCCCGTTCACCTGCTCCTGGCTGATTATTACATCGCCACATCCTGTTTGTATCTGCCTGTTTTCTGAATCTGTTTTCTGTATCTGTTTTATCTGTTACCTGGATCTGCCTGTATTTTTGACCTGTGCCTGTTTTTGGATATCTTGCCTGTTTGCCGCCTGCCCTGTTATATTTTGCCTGTCTTTGGATTACGATTACTGGATTTACCTTTGGATTTGTTTGCTGGCCCTTATTGGGATTTTACAATAAACACCTTTTGCACATGGATTCACGTTTTCATCGCTTTCATTAAAGCAACCCGTTACAACCATCTCATTCTGGCTTTTTTCTAACATCGAAATCTCAGAAGGCCAGGACTAAGATGGACGCAGCCTCCACATGCAACCTTGCATTTGAGGAACACCCATAGAACGGTCAACTTACCCCATACTCTAACCTGAATGCAGGGATCATAAAACTTTATCTTTTACCTTAATTGTTAGATGGGTGTTGATACCAAACTTTTTTGTCTCGTCTACCCAGGAGAAAGTCATGGGTTCTGCTGCTGAGGTTGTCATAAAGCATGCTTTTTCCATTTGTTGCATTGGGCAATATTATCAAAAGATTCTGAAAGAAATAAGATAATTTTCAAAGCATTAACATGAATATGAAAGCATTAAGTCATTAATGACCATCTTTTATTATTGTTTATTTATAGTGTAGTGGAGGACTTTTATTATGCTTTTATTTTCATATTATTATGTTTTATTTTTCATCCTATTTTTCATTTTTTAATAACAATCTGAAGCTCACAAATTGTGATTCATATGGAGATCATGTTTTTCTGCTAACGTACAGAATTATGCTCTTTCTGTCTTTTCAGCAAGTACAATAGTGATGGGCAATCCGGCTCTTTTCATAGATTCGGCTCTTCTGGCTCGGCTCCCTTAGAAGAGCCGGCTCTTACGGCTCCAGCTCTTTATTAATTTTTAGTATCTGGGAGACTTCTTTTTAAAGCCAAATGTAGCAATTGTGAATGGTTTGTGTATTGGTATGCAATTTTTGTATCAATTGTTTTTATAAAAGCTGTATTTTTATGATTTTTTTCGTCAAAAAATACATAGTTATAATTAACATTATAATAAAACTTTAATTAAACAATTTAACAATGAACACAGAACCACAGCAAACCAAATAAATAGTCAAAATTAGTCTTTAGTGCAGGTTAGCATATATAAATATTAAATGCCTCAGCTTGCCTCAACTTTCTTCTTCTTTTTGGTAAATGCCTTAACTTCCTCCCAAGTCCCAACGCGCTTACATTATACTGGCCTGTTACTGTACCACTTCACTGGCTTTTTGCAGCATATATCCCCCATTATTCTTTCACATAACAGTATAATCCTAGTCTGTCTTCACATTTGATTGGATGCATTTTGTGCCACATACAAATAGGTCCCGCCCCTGCCTGCGGCTGAAGATTCGGCTCTCGTTGACGGGAGTCGGCTCTTTTTGTTCACTACAAAGAATCGGCTCTTAGAGCCGGCTCGTTCGCGAACGACCCATCACTAAAGTACAATGTCCAAGGAAGGACTTAAACATCATGTACCAGCATGTACTGTCCTTTATGATTATGTTTAACGGTTTTTGCTCTTAATCACTGACAACTGAAGGCTATCTTCTAAATGACGTAGAAACGGATGATTGTACGTGTTTCAGCATCTTACTATAAATGTGTCTTCAACCTTGTGATCGGGGCTCTTAGGTTTTTAAACTTCTAGCACCATGGGGGTGAGAGCCTATTCTGCAGAATATATAAAATTCAGACAAAGAAAATTCTGTCGACAGTGTGTCTGTGTGATCCTTGACTTTGACTCTTAGTGAGTATTATTTGATGCGGCTAAAATTCCACGACAATAATGGCGACGAGGATGCGGATTCCACAGCTGTAGACTCCAGGTTTGGGAGAGACTGACTGATCACCCCTGAGACAAGAGGTCTCGGGCTCCGTACCCCAGGCCCAAGGGAAGGGAGAGTCTCAACCAGTTCTGAAGTCAAGGCTGACGGAATCTGGAAAAGAACCGTTGTGGTGGCATCTGAATAGATAATATGGTAAGCGTTATTTCGTTCGTGACCATGGGTCAGGGTAATTCGAAAGGGAGTACAAAGTCAATGGATCTGGAAAATGGCGTGTATGCTCGAGTGATCAAATCAAAGGGCACGGGGGCGTTGGAAAGCGTAAAATCTGGGAGAAAAGGTATGATTTTTCTCCTAAAGGAACACTGAGTGTAAAAGCACTCATTTTATTAAGGGAAAAATCATTGCGGATGGCAGAGAAATGAGAGCACAGAGTAAGATAAAGACCAAGGACGAACTGACTCAGACTAAGTCAGAGCTAAACATTAAGCAAATGTTTTTCCTACATCAGATTCATTACATGATGAACCTAACTTTCTTTTTTTTTCCCTCCTCCCTATGCACCTGCACGTACCCCACCTGGGGTACATTTCCAATTCACAAGGGTACCGCTTCTGGACGATGACCTCCAACCCCCTCCACAACGTCGCCCTCCACCACCACCTGCTCAACAAATCGCACAGATACAACAACCAGCTCAACAAGCCACACAGATACAACAGCCAGCACGACAAGCACCACTTTCTGCACCCCCGCCACCGCCGATGCAAGAACTGCCACGTGGACCAGAATCAGAGATCATCCACATCCTTGACAGCACTTTTGAAGAGGACAAAGATGATGTTCAGATAAAGACGGAACGGGAGGCAAGGCCTAAGGAAACAGCAGAGAAGCCGTTCACCAGAGAAACAGCTATCTTAAGCTTTTGCCAAGATAGGAGAATGGGCACAGCCACAACATAACAACGCAATTTCTCTTCGCAAGGACAACGCTCCCGAGAGAACGGGCAGCAGAGAGAATGAGAGAAGAGGAGAGGAGATCCGAAAGAAAATGTTTGCTGGTATTGCGGACAGAAAGGACATTTGAAAAACCAATGTTTCCATTTCCTGAAAACTAAAGGGACACCGGAATCCCAAGGGAGCGCGGGAAACCTGCTGTGTGTAAAGAAAGGGGCGACTGAAGCCAGGAGGGGGAAGGGGAGCATCGTACGGAGGCGGGTAAGTCCAATCTTGTTTTTTCTGCGGTTCAAATGCCATATTATCTGCTTGCTAATTCTGTTTTTTTCTAATGTGTGTGAAAGGGAAAGAAACACTCTATGGAATGAAGAACTTGCTTTGCTTGATGTTGAACGAGAGGCATACTCTAAACTGCCTCTCGAAGAAATAATGGTTGAGGGACAGGCTCTGTTGTTTATGGTGGACTCTGGCACGACTAACTCTGTCATACGCAAAGATGAATTCCCATTTGTCACCTTGAGTGGGCAGTTTAACTCATCTATGAGTGCTACGGGGCATATAGTGAGGGAAGAATTTACTGCTCCACTCTGTTGTATGCATGACGGTAACAAGTTTATGCATATGTTCCTTTTATCTGACGCGTGTCCGGTAAACCTCATGGGGAGGGATTTGATGTGTAAAATTAATGCTAGCATCTTATGTAACAACCAAGGCCTGAATATTTCTTGTTGGGATCCCAGAATGTCATCTATGTGTATGTCTCTGTCTGTATATGTGTATGAATGGGCCTTTCTGAATGAAGAGTTGCATGCTGAAGGGAAGATAAGATTGCCACAAGCCAGCGAGGTCATTCCAGCTGAAAACATGCATTGCACAAGCTCATGTTGTTGACATAACACAAAGAGAGTGGCAAGAGAGATGGTTTTCTGTAAAGACAGAGGGTTTTGACTTTAACCCATATATGCTGGAATGACTCATGGTGTGTGGCACTCGTTCAAATTGACAGAAAAGCAAGAACAAATTTTTGATGTTGAAAATTCGTTACCCCATGTTTCCATTGCAAAAAATACCAGTCAGCCATGGGAAAAAGCAGGTGAATTTGCAAAGGCCTGTAGCGAGGCTGTTGATTGGGAAATGTTGTCAGAGAACGTGCAGTTCTCAGAGCAGATAACAGCACACAGGAGAAGTTGTGTTTCTTTTTTTCATTGCTGAGAGAGAGAGAGTTATAATACAGAAAGCTGTTTCTGCAGATTCGAATTTACAAAACATTTGGCCAGCACACATGACGTGTGCTAGTATTGATTTACCGCAAAAAGTTCTTGACAATGTACCTGATTACCTGTGGGCTAAAGACAAGTATGATGTGGGCTTGATTAAAGGGTGTGAACCAGTAACTATCACCCCAAAGAGTGATTATAGACCATGTAAACCCCAATATCCTCTGAAAAGGGAGGCGCTTGAGGGGATAAGGCCAGTATTTTAGGCATTATTGGGATAATTATTCCCTGCCCACACTCACCTGTGAGAACACCCATTTTTCCTGTACAAAAGGTCAGGGATGCAGGTCAGCCCACAGAGTGGAGGTTTGTTCAAGATCTCCAAGCAGGAAATGCTGTGGTACAAGCAAGAGCACCTCACGTGCCAAACCCTTACACAATTCTCTCACAGATACCAGCTGATGGCCAGTGGTTTTCAGTGTAGTGGATATTTCAAGTGCATTTTTCAGAGTTCCTGTCCATTCTGATAGCCAGTTTTGGTTTGATTTAACATTTAAGGGGTATAGCGAGAGCTGCACTATTTACAAACTCTGCATTGCATTGTTCATTACAGAAACTTGTGTTGGATGATGATGTTGCTTTATTGCAGTACGTGGATGACCTCTTGGTGCCAGCACCGACTCAGCAATCGTACACAGACAACACCATACGGCTGCTTACTCATCTAGCTAAGGAAGGTCATAAGGTCAACCCCAAAAAGGTACAGTGCTCTGTCCAGAAAGTAACCTTTCTAGGACACGAAATTACACCTATGGGTAAGTCTCTCTCTCCAAAGAGAATAGAGGCAATAGCTAACATACCAAAACCCATTACAAAGAAACAGGTGATGTCATTCTTGGGTATGACATCTTATTGCAGGACTTTTATTGCTAACTATTCTGAGATGCAACAACCATTGCATGATATGATTTATGAGAAACCTTTGGCACCATCAGAGAAGGTAGAATGGACAGAGAAGGCTGAAAAGGCATTTGTGGAACTAAAACAGACACTACAGCAGGCACCCACTTTAGGTTTGCCAGACCCGAAAAAAAGCCTTTTGTTCAAACTGTGGATGAAGGAAATGGCTGTATGACATCTGTTTTGTTACAAGAACATGGTGACAAGTTGAGACCAGTTGCATATTTTTCAGGACGCCTTGATGCGGTGGCCAGGGGCCTACCAGGATGTCTCAGGGCTTGAACAGCGCACATCTCACTTGTCTGCAGCAAGATGGCTGCGTTATTCCTGTGCATTGTTTCAGATGTCTAATGTCACAGTTGAAAGATGTACAGTGCTAAACCCGGCGACATTGTTACCTACACCTGGTGAAGGTACACCACATTGTTGTTTGTCTGCCCTACGGGAAGTATGCACACCAAGGCCTGACCTTGCTGACACACCCATACCTAAATGCACCCTCACATATTATGTGGATGGGTCCTCTTCCAGAGACGACAGAGGTATAAACAGGGTGGGGTGGGCGGTCGTGTCTGACTTTGAAGTAGTGAAATCCGGATGCTTACCACCTCATAAATCTGCGCAAGTGGCTGAACTGCATGCACTAACACAAGCTTGTATTTTAGCTACTAACCAGTCTGTAACGATCTACACAGACTCTGCCTACGCTTTTGGGGTCTGCCAAGATTTTGGGGCACTGTGGAAACACAGGAACTTTTTAAGGGCGGATGGAAAACTTATCCGCAATGGGGACGAGGTAGCCGCTCTTTTAGAAGCAATTTTACTCCCTTCTCAGATAGCTGTGTGCAAATGCAAGGCACACACCAAGGAACAGGACGTGGTATCCAGAGGCAATGCACGCGCGGACGCGGCTGCAAAAGAAGCATCTCTCATTTCTACTAACATAGACTTTTCTCTCACACAGATTTCCCAGGAAAAGGAAGCTGAAACACCACAGGAGTCACTAATAAGCATGCAAACATTTTCTCTCCCAACAGAAATAGCTCTATGGAAATCGTGTGGAGCTACCAAAACTCCTGAAGAAATTTTAATGGGTCCAAATCAAAAACCCTGCTTCCCTAAACACTTTTATTCCCATTTTGCTAGGTTGACACATGGCTTAGACCACGTGTCCAAAGGAGGAATGCTGACAGCCATGGCACAAAATTGTTTCACAAAGGGTTTTTCTCCTGTAGCACAGAGACATTGTGAAAACTGTCATATATGTCTAGGTAATAATGTTGCAAGAGGGGTAAAAACCGCACCTGTGGGGCATCCCATTCCTGAGGGACCATTCACACATGTAATGATGGATTGCATTGAATTGACACCAGCAGAAGGTAAACGTTACTGTTTGGTGATGACAGACATATTTTCGAAGTGGACTGAAGCCACGCCCACCAAACAAGCAGACAGTGCTGGGGTGACAAAAATGTTGTTGAAAGACATTATTCCTAGATGGGGAATCCCAAACAAAATTTCCAGTGATTTTGGAGCACACTTCACTGCTCAGGTGGTGAAAGATGTGGGTAAATTTTTGCAAATCAATTTGACCAATCACTGCGCCTACCACCCACAAAGTAGAGGTGCAGTGGAAAAAGAGAATGGCACCATCAAGGCAAAACTAAGCAAAATGTGTGAAGAAACAAAATTGAATTGGGTTCAGTGCTTACCATTGGTACTCATGTACATGAGAATGAGGGTCAGAGAGTATTTTTTTAAATACTTTTTGGAAGACCTCCACATATGGGGTGGGAACCACACAGGGTGACAGGTGATACCCTTCGAAATGAAAATGACATGTTGCAGTATTGTATTTCTATGCCTTCTATCCTTCAAAATATCTCAAAACAGGTTAAAGCAGCACTACCACGTCCAGTAGAAGAACCATTACACAACATCAAACCAGGGGATTACGTGGTGGTAAAGAACCTCAGGAGGAAATCCTGGAAAGCCAGACGGTGGGAGGGGCCATTTCAGGTTCTGCTGACGACTCACACCGCTGTGAAGGTCGCGGAGTGTGCCACCTGGGTGCACGTTGCCCATTGCCGGAGGGTTGGTCCTGGACTGCAAGGTGTAAACCAAAGGGAGGACGGCTAGTCGACTGCTACGGACCACTTTTTCGTATTGGTGGGAACCACAGATACCTGTATACTGCAAGTTTATACGAAGAACGACACGAGAGAACTGCAACAGCTCACAAAGTATTGGAGGACGACTCCAGTATTCTGGGTTTGGTTTGGACACACGCACACGACATCTTGAATGTGGGTAATCGACACGACGCTTGCAGCTTAATAACTGTAATTACAACACCAGCTTTGAGACCCCACATTAATTTAGACACTAAGATAATTTCATTCGAACAAGAAAGCAGGATAGCTTGGCACGACTGCACCGTGTGGTCCTACCAAACCCGAACCTACAAAGGAAATTAATCAACAAGGGCTCACGACCCCAACTCTAACTGTGCTCAGGGCTCACGACCCCAACTCTAACTGTGCTCCGGGCTCACGACCCCAACTCTAACTGTGCTCAATCCGGAATCATCAAGGGCTCACGACCCCAACTCTAACTGTGCTCAATTTCTTCAAGAAAACGAACTATTTTTCTTCTTTCAAAAATGAGATTCATGATCATACTATGTGTGTGTGCATTTTTACTTTTGCAACTGCACAGAACTATATGTACACTATGGTTAAGGGTAATAACCAGAGCTACGCAACGATGACAGTAAATGAAGTTATGAATAAATCATAAAAAGGGAGGAGTGTAGTGGAGGACTTTTATTATGCTTTTATTTTCATATTATTATGTTTTATTTTTCATCCTATTTTTCATTTTTTAATAACAATCTGAAGCTCACAAATTGTGATTCATATGGAGATCATGTTTTTCTGCTAACGTACAGAATTATGCTCTTTCTGTCTTTTCAGCAAGTACAATGTCCAAGGAAGGACTTAAACATCATGTACCAGCATGTACTGTCCTTTATGATTATGTTTAACGGTTTTTGCTCTTAATCACTGACAACTGAAGGCTATCTTCTAAATGACGTAGAAACGGATGATTGTACGTGTTTCAGCATCTTACTATAAATGTGTCTTCAACCTTGTGATCGGGGCTCTTAGGTTTTTAAACTTCTAGCACCATGGGGGTGAGAGCCTATTCTGCAGAATATATAAAATTCAGACAAAGAAAATTCTGTCGACAGTGTGTCTGTGTGATCCTTGACTTTGACTCTTAGTGAGTATTATTTGATGCGGCTAAAATTCCACGACAATAGTGTCTTATATTCTGCTTACCTGACTCATGCAGAATTCTGGCTTGATGTTTGGTCCACCTGTTAGCTGGCTCTGGTGCTTGGTAGTCTTCTCAAACCTCTGAATCAAGGCCGCCATGAGATGCCTTCTGAAGACCATCATTAAGCTTCAGATCCAGTTGTCTTAACTATGAGGTAAATCTTTTTTAACTGCAACATTGAGCGTTATGTGCGCTGTTTAGGCGCACTGAGCACCTTGAATTTTTGCCCTCTACTGCAACATGCATTTTTGAAGGAGCGCTAAGAGCGGAAAACCAACGTCATTTGTGTCTTTCCATTGTCCAATTGAATATGGGGAGAGGCGGGCCTTTCGTTGTAGGGACCGATGTTTACAGTTAGTTGAAACAACCGTACTTCAGTCACTTACTGTCTCCTGTGTGTTTATGCACCTCTCACCTTCGATCAAAGTCAGTGCAAGCGTCCTCTTTTTAAAGTTTCTGCTTATTTGACAGTTAACAGCAAAAGAGCGCTCACTTTGTCTATCCATGTCACGGTAGGATAAGTCCATCGTGACTTTCTGTGTTGTGTTGTCGTATGACTGGAGTATGCGTGTGTGTGTCTGATCACTAATGATCTGAGTGAGTGCAGGTGCGCGTGATTGCTTTGCTCCAGCTGGTGGTAGTTACTGAGACGGCATATATACTCACTCATTCTCTCTTCTCACTGCCAGATGATTACGCTACATGTCTCGCTTGTGTTCTCGTGTTCGTGTGTTCCTGTGGTCTCGTCTTCGTGTGAAGGTCTGCCTGTTTGTGTATCCGGTTTCATCCGTTCACCTGACTTCACCCACGAGCACCAGGATTCGTCACCGCAGCCTTTGTCTGTCCCACCATATCATCTGTATCATCTGTGTCATTTTCTTAATAAACTGTGTTTCATTTATTCCTGCATTTACTTCCTGCTTTTCATATACAGTCATCACAATCCAGACCTCAAGGTTAGAGTTCGCACAGATTCAGATAGTTGTTTTTGTTCATTTTCTAAGTATTTTCTTGATATTTTAGTCCTAATTGATTATGACAGATTTGTTACAGCCTTATCTGTCAAAATGACAGGTAATAAGAAAGTTTAATTCAACCTCTGGTTGTAAAGCAGATTTTGAACCAGTCTTCTTCAATTGTGTCACTAGCCTACCACAATCCCTGTGCACCAGCTATGGAAAGTGCAGACCAAACTTCTACCTCCACCTGTGAGTCTCTTCCCACATTTAGTAAAGTAATGAATGCGGTTTTACAAATGAAAGTTTTTTTTAGGGTACATTATTTTAATTACCAAATGATTTCTCGGATGAATTGGATAAAAAGACAATATTTTATTTTTCATTTATGAAAACTGCTTGTTGCTGCATGAACTCAAGCACATTTATTTCAAACACATCATCGCAACGTCATTGCTATAAACCAATGCAGCTATTTTGGATAAAAGATAATGCACATCAGGTCACACAAATCAAACACGAAGAGTTGTCATA
This sequence comes from Paramisgurnus dabryanus, assembly GCF_030506205.2. Taxonomy (NCBI): domain Eukaryota; kingdom Metazoa; phylum Chordata; class Actinopteri; order Cypriniformes; family Cobitidae; genus Paramisgurnus; species Paramisgurnus dabryanus. The sequence continues at coordinate 4,278,760 of NC_133345.1, read as the reverse complement.
CACAGTGTGTACAGCCAGTCATTCAAATTGGATATACACAAAAATCAGATTTAAAGGGTCCATGGCATGAAAATCTGACTTTTTCCATGTTTAAGTGCTATGATTGGGTCCCCAGTGCTTCTATCAACCTAGAAATTTTTAAAAACATCAACCCAATAACTTAGTTTTGGTAAACCATTCTCTACAAGCACATGAAAAAATAGGTCGTTGAAATTTGGCTCTCCTTATGATGTCATAAGGAGCTCTTATTATAATAATACCACCCCTTAATCTGCACTATCAAACCACAACACTGCCATTTAGTGCAGAGAAGAGCACAATTGAGTTTTAATTGCAACAAACCACCATCATTGTGATCAGTGTTTGAATTTCATCAGCTCATTTTGCATTTTAAAGGACACACCCAAAACGGCACATTTTTGAACACACCTATAAAGTGGCAATTTTAACATGCTATAATAAATTATTTATATGGTATTTTGAGCTAAAACTTCACATATGTGCTCTGGGGACACCAAAGATTTATTTGACATCTTAAAAAAGTCTTGTGCTATGGCCCCTTTAAACTGACAGTGTAAACATAGTCTATTTGATCAATGAGGGGTCAATAGATCTAGTCCAATCAACACCCTCACCATGCTCTCCCAGCTTTAGGTGCTTAGACCTGTTTTTCTAATCAAACAATACAAGGACAGATGTTTCGGCGTTATTGCCTTCATGTCTTTTATTTGTTGGTTTACATCACTGTCCTTAAAAAACCGAAATCAGTTGCAGGGCATTGTAAAGGTATGTTCGAAAATTATGGGTGTTCCCCTAAGAAGCCTTGCTTCCTATTATGAACAGCAAGTGCTGAGGATGGCACATACAATATTAGGAGATTGTACCCATCCGTTGAATCAAGACTTTGAGTGGATGGCCTCACAGCGGCGTTTAAGAGCAATTAAATGCTCCACAAATCGATATAAATTTACTTTTGTACCTGAAGCAATAAGGTTATATAACAAATGTAAGTTATTTGTAATTGGTGTTTTTTTTTTTTACTAGATGTTTAGTATATGTGTAAGTGTTTGTGTGGGGCACTATGTACGTAAGCTTAAACTAATTACCCCTCGGGGATTAATAAAGCTTTAAACTGAAACTGAACTGAACTGAAAGATTAAAATCTCATTTAAACCCAAAGGGGATATGATCTTTAAATAAAATTGCCTGTCATTTTATTGATTACAACCATAATACTGAACAACTTTAAAAGGTCCCGTTTTTCCTGTGTTTTTGAAGCTTTGATTGTGTTTACAGTGCACAATATAACATGTGTTCATGTTTCACATGTGGTATTTTTCACACAATCTACTTATCTATATAGTGCTTTCACTGTCCTAAAAACGGCTGATGTCTTCTTTGTCCTATGAAGTCCCTCCTTCAGAAATACGCAGTGGTGGGCTGTCAGGGCCATCAGGGCCTTCTCTGCTGGCCCTGTCAAAATAAAAAATATATTTCATAATTAATTAATCACAATTATAATTAAATTAATGTGTCTAAAAATTACCTTCACTTTTTCAACAATTACTTTTTTAGTACTTTACAATTAAATTTCCAGAAAAAATATGGTTATTTTTTTCTGAGTAGAAGGATTTTCCATGTCATCTAAACGCATCAGTGGACCAGCACTAGTAGCATTGCTAGCCTTTCATTGAAGCTGCCATTTCCTATTTGATTATAACTTTGACTGACGTGTGTCATCAGCCAATTAAAATTTTGATGTGTAATGATAGAACGCCCTAGGGGCCAGCGGTGTGTAGTCGCTACCCCCCACTGATGTCATGAACAATTTTTTTATTGCTCCGTCATCATCGACGTTTGAACATTTTAGCGGGTTGTGAGTGAATCAGGAGTGAACTATGGCCGCCGCCTTCACACCTCCTAACGATCTTGTTTCCGATCTCCTTCATGTGCCTTTTTCAAGGCGATCGTTTGGACAGAAGACTGAAATAATTTTAAGAGGAAGACCCACACCTACGCTGGATGGCCTGACCAAGGCTGGCAAAGGATTTGTGCGACACTTCGCTAAGAGTAACTACGACCGCTATGACTGGCTTACAGTGAGCACCGGGCGGAACAGGTTATTTTGCTGGCCGTGTTTGCTTTTCAATACTAGTGAGGGAACATGGAACACCGCAGGTTTCAACAGCCTTAATAGCTTTACCAAGGCAGCTATTAAACATCAGGCATCCGAGCGACACCTCACAGCGGTTGTACATTTGAAGACTTTTGGTGAGTCCAGGGTGGATTTGCAACTGGATGAGCAGCGGAGGCGAGAGACCAGCCTTCACAACGAGAGAGTGAGAAAAAACCGGGAAATACTGAAGCGCCTCGTTGATTGTGTCATCTTTTTGGGACAACAAGAATTGTCTTTCAGGGGACATGACGAGGGGAAACAGTCCCTGAATCGAGGTAATTATTTGGAGTTATTATCTCTGCTATCAGAATATGATGCTGACCTGCGACAACACCTTGCCACGGCCACTGTTTTTACGGGAACATCTGGGAAAATTCAAAATGATCTCATAAATGCTGTTGCTGATGTGCTAAATGATGCCATAAAAAAAAGAGATTAACAACACCAAGTTTGTCGCAGTTATGGTGGATGAGACCACAGATTTCAGCAACACTGCACAGCTGTCATTTGTACTTCGGTACGTTACTGACACCGGAGTAAAGGAGAGATTTTTAAAGTTTGAGGATGTCACAGAAAGAAAACAAGCTCATGATCTAGCAGCTTCGGTACTTGAAGTGTTGGGCAGCTACGATTGCAAAACAAAGTTAGTGGCACAGTGTTATGACGGAGCCGCTGTAATGGCGTCGGGACTTAATGGCGTACAGGCGCGCGTCAAAGAAGAAATCCCTCAGGCTCTGTTTGTGCACTGTTATGCACACACATTAAATCTCGTGATGTCTCAGGGAGCATCAAAAATAAAAGAATGCAAGATTTTTTTTGCGAATCTGGGAGGATTGTCTGCATTTTTTACACGTTCTCCTAAGCGAACAAAACTGCTGGATGAATTTTGCGAAAGGCGGCTGCCGCGGGTTTCTCAGGTGAGATGGAACTTTAACTCCAGATTGGTGGGCACGGTCCACGACAAAAGAGCTGAGCTGGTCGAGCTTTTCCAGCACATCCTCGATCATGCGGAGGATTTTGACAATGAAACGGTACATTGTGCATCGGGACACTTGTCACAGTTGAAAAGCTTTGAGTTCTGTTTTTTTCTCTTTGCTTTCATCTGCATTTTTGACTATGCTGATGTGCTCTTCGGAATACTGCAAAATACGAGTTTAGACGTGCAGTTCAGTTTGGCCAGAATTGGGGATTTTTGCCAGAGTCTTGAAGGTGAGCGTGGAAAATTTGATGCTATCTATGAGAGGACCGGGGAGGCCGCGGGACAGCCAAGCGCAGCGAGAGGCCGAACAGACCCGCGCGCGCACTACAGACAGTTACACACAGCGCTAATCGACAGCATCATCACACAAATCAGGAATCGATTTGAGGATCACAAGCGACTACTGTTTGTTTCATTGCTGGACGCACAGCTGTTTACTAAGTTCAATCAGACATTTCCAGAAACAGAGCTGAGGAGCCTGGATGAGGGCTACGGCGCATATTTTGATCTGGGCAGACTCAGAGCAGAGCTCAAAGTGATGTACAGCATGACAAACTTTCAGGGAAAGAGTCCAAGTGACCTACTGACATTTCTGAGGAGCACAGGGCTTGCAGTCAGCATGTCACAGCTTTATGCCCTCACATGCTTGATCATGACAATACCAGTGTCCACCGCATCAGTTGAGCGATCTTTCTCAGCTCTCAAACGCATCAAAACGTATTCACGCAATGCAACTGGACAAACACGACTCTCTGCACTGGCATCTATTGCCATAGAGAAGGAGCTGCTCATTCATCTTAAGCAGTACGCGCAACTGCATGAGGAGGTAATTGAACGTTTCATCAGAAAGGATCGGAGGATGGATTTCATTTACAAGTAATGGGTAAGTGTTACTTCTCACTGTTTAGGAGAGATACAGTTATTGCCGTATTTTATTGTAGAGTTGATGTGTGTTGATGTGCCTACAGCGGTTCAATGTGCAGTGGTGTGCGTGTGCGGTTGTTGTTGTTTTTTACCGAGTGGGGGGGGGGGCTGGTCGTTACAGAAGGCCCTGACTGAAAGCCCACGGTACGCCACTGGAAATACGTAATGAGTTCCGATTGTGTAGTTTGTTATTAGTGTGTTGTGATTTGACAGCAGCTTAGCTTAGCCAGGGTGGACTTTAGTCAAACACACTTGCTTTGACGTCATTCAACCGGGAAGTAGAGGGCTGTAGTCCAAACCGGCCGTTCGCTGTATTGAAAGGGGAATGAAAGGGGAGTGAACTTTGAGCTTTATCATTTACAGGTATTATTTATGCTATTACATACAGCAACATTACACACTGACTAAAGTTTGAAATAGGGGATCAGGAAAAACGTGACCTTTAATGTTTAAGTATTGAGAAAAGAATGAATTCTTACTGTGGTGGAGATATTGAAAACTCTTACAAAGAGAGTCATTTTGGGTGTTTTATTTAAAGACCATGTCCCCTTTTAGCCTGACTACGTCAGACTTTGTACTTCCGCTCAAGCAAAGTAGCAGAGAATGGTATTACTAGGCTGGTCCCCTTTCGTCTTAAATTAAGATTTTGATCTTTCATGTTTTTAATATTTTGGTTTTTCTTTGGGTGCAATTTATATAAATGAAATACTTTGTCTGATGTGATGATGTTCTCATTGTGTTCTGTTGTTACAGATAGAACTGAACTTGAGTCTGTGAACTAATGCTGTGTTCGAGACAACTGGAACAGCAAACAAAGTTGAGTATCCGACCTCTCAACTTGGGACAGATCGATCAGCACCAACCTCAACGAGATGCATCATTTGACATTGCAGACAAGGTGGTGGCTAGCCTTTCACAGCCTTACATGAACCGCAAACAAACTTTAAACTATTTTTACAGCACATAATATTTATGAATATGAATGTTAAATTATCCAGTAACCGTTTTCTGCCATAATTGGCACAAGAGCACAAACTTCTCCTGGCGTCTCATTATGTGGTAAACACGCAAATGTGATATGTGATTGACTGGAATGCATTGAGGTCGGTGGTAGGATATTTAATGACATAACATCCGAAATTCGAGTTGTCTGTAACACTGCACAATATTTCACATAATTGTCACCACCTGATTATCCTCCCATGTTTTTAACACAACCATTGATTGGTCACACGGAAGCAGAGACTTTGTCCTTTGTATCTCTCAAAAAAAAGAAAAAAAAAAGAATTCTATATTTAATGTTAAAAAACACTTACAGTAGACTGTGTTAGATAACTGTGCTTTTGGAAGTCATTTCTGATAACCACACACCTAACTTGTCGAATGTCTTAAAAATAGGCACCAGAGCAATGTTTGTGGTAACAGTGGTATAAGAGGAATAATTGACTCCGGTCCTTTGAATTATTTGAAAATAAAGCACACCCGCGATGTAACGGCACTCTGCTTCGCGTCGTGCCGCATTGTACCTTGGGTGTGCATTATTTTCTTATAATTCAATGGCCTGTCGTCAATTATTCCTTACATATTGAAGGTTGACAGGTTTGTTTGCATGTAATTGCATTATTATTAATTTGGGGTTGATAGTCCAATGTTGATTTGAGAGAAAAAAAAATTCTTTTTAGATCCTTTCTCTTTTTAATGCAGCACTTAAGGATGAACCACCCTGATCTACTAAGATGCACAGATTCAACTCTGGCCCAGCATCATCCCCACACCTCATCTGCCATCAGTTTAATTTAATGTCTGTCAATTGCAAATGCTATTTATTTCAGTTATATTACAACTTAATGCTAACTTTAATTGAGACTAGTATTGTGTAAAGCTGGGGTTTCCAAACTTTTCATTTCAAAACCTATTAGACAAGTGTAATCTATTCTAGACCCACAAAAATATTTTTACATATACATTTTTTTAATGGGGTAAAACACATTTGTTCTCTTTCAGTGGAGTCATTTTATTTTCATAATATTTCATAATGTAAAGCAGTGGTTCTTAACGTTATTCCTCGAGGCCCATTGCTCTGCACATTTTGTATGTCTCTTTTATCTGACAGACTCAGTTCAGTTCATTGAGATCTCTTCTAATGAGCTGATGATTTGAATCAGGTGTGTTAAATAAGGGAGACATACAAAATGTGCAGGGCAGTGGGCCTCGAGGAATAACATTAAGAACCACTGATGTAAAGTAAATACAAGTTTATTTGCAATACCAAATATTTTATGGTATATTCTTTCAAAACCATTGTCATTGTTAATTATTAATTTGGCCAAACTGTTGTTGCATCATTAAGGTGTGCAACACACCTTAACCTACTGTGTGACCGACAAGTGGGTCCTCCTGACCCACAGTTTAAAATCCCCTGGTGTACTGAATGTATTGTAATTAAAGTCGCATCTAAGTCTTGTGTAACAGTCTCCATTATTTAAATTGTTATTATATTCACAGTGTCACATGGTACTTTCAGCACTTACTACATCACAGTGTTTTTAATGCTTTAATTTTTAGGTTTATTATAAATTCATTCATTTTTAAAGAATTCTTTCTTTATGTAGAACATGCAAAGTCTAAAATTTAAAGTGTCATGATCAGCTCTGGGTCTTGTGCAGTGATTAAATGAACATAGTAAATGTCATAGCTTTGCAGTATATTGGGTAAGCTCTGGATGTAATGAACATTCAGAACATATGTTTCATAAATTAAATTTGGTAAACAAACTTGTCAGAACAATTCATGCTGTGATGCTGGATAATACCTGGTCAAATTAATACATGTATAATGTGTTTCGACATTGTATAAGGTTTCTTCATCTATACAGACATCTGTTAGAGAACGGTGCAGAGACTGCTGTCCATTATTGGTTACAGTATATTTGTTAAAATGTTGCCAGTAAGATTATTTCCGTGTACAAGGTACTTTCTTTGAGAACCTTTAAGTGTTTTATTCTGCACTTAAAGCATAAACGCAATTTAAATGCAGGAGTCCCCTCGTCCTTACTGCCAAATATGCAAGTGAAACTGGACTAAACGCATACAGTATACATACGGGTATGATTTCATGTTTCTATATTACACGTGATACGAGGTAGGGTATATAAAAATAATATTTTATGAATGCTAAATAAATTCAAACTCTTAAAAAACTGGCAAATTATATGCAGCTGGGTTTTTTTATCTTTTGTTTGTGTTTAATACAATTAAACAAGAAATAAGTGTAAACAATGAAATGAGTTGAGCATTGAGGTCAGCTGATTCGTCTGCGTTTGCTCGGATTCAAGATCTCCAGAAGATGCATGCAGCTCGTAAAAATTTCGAATGTTTCAAGACATCGCCAAGACGTCTTGCAGAGATATTGCAGACGTCTTACTTTTCAATGTTCGCAGCCGATCTACAGAAGATGAAGCGATATTTAGCAGACGTCTCCGCGACGTACGTGTGCTATCTGGGCTGTAACCCAAAATGATTGAACTGGTTGGCATTGCCACATGGCGTGTAAATAATCATCTATCCTACCTAAAGTGCATTGTGAACAAATATTGGTGTTGTGTAGGCCCATTTTTAACATTTTACTTTGGGTGATGTGAGTTCTGTGAATGACTTTATATTGTATAAGCTGCAGGTTTGTGTTATTGGTCATGAAAAATGTGTTCCTACAGATTTGTTCCCAGTACTCAGGGTTGGAAGAGAAGGCCAAATCAGCTTCCCATTTGGTTGTTAGGAGTGTTATTGTTGTGTTTTGGTGGGAAATCATAGTGTATAGTTGGGAGGTTAAAGGATAATTCCGGTATTTAACACTTTGAGTCTCATTTCTGGTTTGTTTTGGATGAACTACAGTGATGGACACAGAAATTTTGACAATGGGTCGTGTCTTGAGTTTTTGACTCATTTAGAAGCGTCTCTTGACTGCTTCAGAATGGAAGTCAATGACCATGCACAAACATGTCATTAAAACAACACTTAACGTTCATTTTCAAAACTGTACTACTCACCGAGTGGTTCGTGGTGTTCGTTGATGATTAAAAACAAATATATTGGCGCTATTTATGATTTCAATCCGTGTTATTTGCTATAATGGAACAATTTTTTCAGATACCTCACAACCGCGTATATACTTCCGCTCTATATTTGAGTCTGAAGCGTTACCACACTCCCGACCACTTGATGGCGACAACCACAACAGCCATACAAGTACGCTCGGTGTCTAGCGTATAGACAGTCACAATCGAGCTCAACTTCAAACCTAAATAATCAAATATGTAGGGCTGTTCCTAATAACATTTTTTGAGCTGCGAAGCTCTAGTAGAAATCAAATTGAATATTTGAAGCTTCGGAAGGAGGGGCTGAACATATTTTTCTCTTTAATAAAGGCAGGAATCTCTGTGTGTGTCTGTCTACAGTTTTATTATGTGGCGGATGTGTTGCTGCGGACCTAAGGGAGTGTAGTGCCTTTTTTTCGTGCAATATGGACATGCGACACGTTTAGAATTAATAAACTTTAAAAATACTACAGAACAGCGCAAGCCGGAAGCGGCGTGCCTGTCACGTGTCCTGCGTGAACAGCATTAGTGAAACAAAACACAAGAGCAATACTTTTAATAAGGTAGCCTAACATTTTTCTAACAAACAAACATTCCCGTATCAGAAATAAGCAGCACAGTAATTACTGACAACGTAAAGGGTAGGCTATTTCAATAAAACAACGAAAATAAATTAACGAAGTTCAACAAACTGTAATAAAATGGTAGCATACTTTCAAAATCAAGTTTATTTATAACACTTACAATATCCAATATGTCTTTTTCATCAGCAGAACAATAAAGAAGATATTTTGCAGAAACCCCAGTGCTCCGTCATGCAAGTCAACCGATCCGCACACTTTAAGAGCTAAAGCATATATATCCAATACAACAGTAATCCCCCATAACTCTGTGTGACATATTGAAGTCTTGTGAAGCAAATCAATCAGTTTTTGCAAGAAACCGAACGTTATTTACAACACTATAAGCATGAATGCCACTGTCCGAGGCGATCTCTTCCACTGCCCAGGTAGCCAAAACAGTTTGGCCCAATAATGGCCCAAATCCGGCAGGCCAGAAAAAAAACCACGGCCCAGTTCCGGCTGCCAGAAAAGGGCCAACTCTGGGATGAATGACGCCCCAGAATCGGCCCAAGTACACTGGCCCATGTCCGGGTGCCTAAAGTGAGCCGGCACTGCCAGCACAGTGCCAGAATCACGCCAGCTAAAACTGTACACTCAGCCAAAACTGTCCAATGTCCGGGTGCTTAAAGTCAGCCGACACTGCCAGCAAAGTGCCAGAATCATGCCAGGTTAAACTGTACACTCAGACGAAACTAGCCCAAATTTTTTTTAAAGTGTTTTTTCCACAAAACAATACTTTATAACCTTAGCCCTTAAGATGGCATGTACTTATCCCTTCTTAAAAAAACTTTTATTATATTTAGTTAAAAAAAGTTAAACTGCACATTAGAAGTTCTATCCTCAATGTTTGTGATGCTTTTAATGTGTTAAGTGTCACACTTTACTGTAGGTGTTTAAAAAAGAAAGAAAAATATACAGTATGTTTACATGTTTATTTGAAACATAACATTACATTAATAAAACATTAATAAACATCTGGACACTCCTCAAGTGTACCCTAAAAGAAGGAAAGACTGAGAGAAAAGAGATAAGAGGGGGAACAGAAAATGACTCATGGTTACTTCATCAGATAGACTGAAGGCATTAATGTTAAATTGGGTAAATGTTAAAGGAATAGTTCACCCTAAAATAAAAATTCTGTCATCATTTACTCATCCTCATGTTGTTTTAAAGGTAGGGTAACAGATTTGATCCTGAAAGATTTTTAGTTATGCTGGTTAAGAGGCTGTTTACACTTGGTATTAAGATGCGTGTTCACGTGCGCTCACCTCCTGTCTGTAAACAGCAAGAAAAGCAAACTTTTCTGCTGAATTGACAACCTGTACAGGAGCCACAAAACGAAAGGCATCTTTTATAACAACAACAGCAAAAACTGCCTGGATCAGCAAGAGCAAAAACCCAAATTAACATCTGTAACTTTACTGCTTTAACACGAGATGCAAACAGCTGCAGGAGGCAAAGGGTCTGAAAGGGTCGTTGTTTATTTTGGTAAGGTAGGTACGCGATATGTTTGTATTGAGATGGATTCAGATATTCTACTTTGATGAAACATTGTGTTGCTTATGAAATTTGTGTTCGTTAACGGATTAGCATAACGATATAGTTACTACGTCTACACAACTGAACGTGTGCTTAAACTAATTCTGATATAAACCAGTTGTTTATGTTGGTTATTTTGGAAGTGTTATTCACTTTGTACTGCAAAGTTTTCTCACTGGTGAATGAGACATGAAATGTGACCGTCTGATCTGTGCATGTTCATGTGTTTTGAAAGAGGCGTGACTTTGGATGGCGATTTGACTTATGCCTGGCTCACACTACAGGATTTTTTAAATCCTGGCAGATTATGAAATCTGGTTGCAGCACACACATAAGGAGAATCTTGTCAGATATTCTTCTCTCAAATCTTAAACATGCTCACACTACAGGAATTTAAATTCCTAGTGCATCACACACTAAAGGATATTATTAGGATTATCTTGCCAGAGCAAGCACTTCACGTCACCTCAGGAGAAGAGTATATAAAGGAATGAAGATTATGATACATTTATTATGATTTCTTTTTAAATATTTACAAAGTAGCAGCTTTCATTTTGAAACCTAGGCGATTTCTCCTCCTCAGCTAGGGGCGTCGCTAGACCCCTTTTACTGGGGCACGTGCCCCAGTGTAAATATTTGGTGCCCCGGTGTAAATCTCAAGTTTAAATTTTAGAAATTAAGTGTATTCCTTTACAAAGACAATCGCGGCAAAAACGGATCTTTATGCAAAGTAGTTACACAATTTAGGTTTGTAAAAGCGACGAAACAGTCGCATTGACGCGTGCACGCACGTATCCATGGACGCGCGCGTTTGCATTCACCGCGCACAACCGCATTCAAAAGGTGACGCCACGCGAGTGCTTATGAAAGCATAACGAAACTAAAGTAAGTTTCTTAATATTAATGCTAATCTTATTTTGACTCGATCAGTATTGGCTTCTGTAGATGTACATCAGAAATTTTTTGTGCAAAGAAGGGAAAGGGAAGAAGAAAGGAGAGATGACGAGTTTAAGGGATGTAAGACAAACTACATCCTCACCCTGTCAGGTCTCAAACAGAGGAAAAATCTCAGGAAAACCTCTTGTCAAGTCTATAGAATTGCATTGTTGCGGAGAAAATCAACAGATGTATGTGTTATACTGTTCTATATTTTGAGATATGAAATTAATATTTAGTTTACTAATATTTAACTCTAGGACACTAACTTACATAACAGCAGTAACTATGACTGAGATTATTTAGTATAGCAGTCATAAAATGAATGGTTTCTTAAAATATTATTGTAAAAATAAGTTAATAATCATTGCTATCATTGTATAATGTAGAAAATATTTCTCTGCTGTCATTATTTTCAAACATTTTATGCCATTTATGCTTTCAAACATGTTAATAATGTTAGGTATGATGAAGATTACACTTTTATATATGTATCTTTTGCAGTAACTGTTGCACTAGAATAGTGGGTTAAGCAAATGACATTGTATAAAAGTGTTACACACTTCTTGCACACAGCAGGCTTTAAAAAAAAATCAGCAAAAAATTGGGGGCCTGTGCCCCAGTAGAGCTTTATGTCTAGCAACGCCCCTGTCCTCAGCTCTTGTTTATGGCAATGATCATGATATGTTTTAAGGATGTGTTATGCAGGCAGGGATTGAATGCATACTGTAGATGTGTGCACAATCTAGCACCAACTCAGGTCTAGTCCTTATGCAAGATTTATTTAAATTTAAACATCTATTTAAAAACATATTTTAAATATAATTGGCTAGCCTATATATCACTTTTTTTTTTTGCACATTTAGGAGTTACTATTAAGTGATGTATGCTATTTCTATCAATGCTCTGTTTTCCTGTTTCTTCCTAACAGGAATATTATTGTAGGTTTATAAGCATTGCTGCTAAATGACTTATGCTTGGTTAAACTCTATTTTGCACTGTTGTTTGCATTATTTAATTCCACTGTATATATACTGCTCTGCAGTGATATTATTTTTAGCTATATACTATGTAAATTCTATTTTTCTTGTTTATTCTTCTGAGGGTACTGGTCTTTGAGACCTTCTAAACAAATTTCATTATAGTTTTATTATGACAGTAAAGTTTCAATTTTATTCTAATCTATTCTATCTTGCAGTGTAATGTCTAGTGTTCAATTCAGTATTTACATTACCAATGGTTCTCTGGACAAATATGTAATTTAATGTGAAACGTTGTAAGTCTGGATATGAGGCGCATCAGATTCACAAGTGTGCGGTGTTTCAGCAATCAGTTTCTGTGCGTTTGTGGAGCACGTCACAAAAACGAACTGAAAATCGTCATATCAATTTAAATTCGTTTTGTTAATATGCTAATTATTTAAGTGCAACATATTTCGTGTATGCCTATTTATTTTATTAAATTTCCTCTATACACAGAATAGCTGCAGGTGCGTGATGTGACTGACCATCATCATGTTCTGTTGTTTTTAAGATATTTTAGATAATGTTTATAAAAGAGTGAACAACGTGAATCAAGCGAGGAATTCATTTTGATATTTTAAATCGCCTGTCTGCCCCAACGAGCTGCAGTTGTGGCGGAATGAAAGTAGAATGAAACATTAACTTCCACAAACTATTTCTCCGGCTGCGCTGTCGACCTGTACTGCAGCTTGTTTCGCGGTCCCGAAAGCTGTCAATCATCTCCGTCTCTCATTGATTATTGTGAAAGTACTGACGTAATTATGCGGATTTAAAATCCTAAATATCAAACATGTTTGATAAGATCGGGGCGGCCCCGATTTGCTTGAGAGCATATCGCAAGGTGTAAGTTTAGACTTTTAAACGTCTCACATTACAGGATAATCTGGGCCGAACTTCGGAGCCGATCAAGGTCCATTGCCCGATTTTCCCTCGGATTCTCGGGAGGGGAAAATCGGGGTAAATTCGGCCCGATTATCCTGTGGTGTGAGCCAGGCATTAAGGGTGGGATCGTGATTTCATTACTAGGCGGCTACCGTTAGCATTTTTCAAAATGTGTTACCCTACCTTTAAACCTGTATGAATTTTTTCTGATGAACACAAAAGAAGATATTTAGAGTAATGATGGTAAACACACAGCAGATTGTAACCATTGACTTCCATAGAAGGAATAAAAAATATGATGGAATTTAATGGGTACCGTCACCTGTGTGCTAACCATCATTTATCACAATACTTTCAAAATACTTTTTCCTACTATGGAAGTCAATGGTTACAATGTGCTGTGTTTTTACCATCATTACGCAAAACATCTTAATTTGTGTTCATCAGAAAAAATCATGCAGATTTAGACAACATGAGGATGAGTAAATGATGAAAGAATATCTATTGAACTATCCCTTTAACAACAATTGAAATACCTTGAATTTGCTTGTTTTCAGGCCCGCTCTCTTATTCTTTTTGCATCTCTGTCAGATGCAAGCTGCAGAAGTTTTTACGAACTTTTCTACTTCACCATCTGGTGCACGAACAGTAGTTGAATTTCTTCTGACAGATTCTTGAAAAGAAACAAAATTATTTAATTAGGTAAATGCAAGCATGTTAGTTTAACCCTGGAGAACCCAAGAACCCTTCTCTTAGAATCAATTAACATTGGCCACATTTGACCCGTGGGTTCTCCAGGGTTAAATGTTACCTACAAGCTATTCTGCTTCAAAAACAATGACAGGTACTTTAGGTTGGAAGACTTATAGCTTCATAGATTAACATTGTAATGGCTTTATATACAGTGGCAAGAAAAAGTATGTGAATTTCACAGTTTTCTGAACAAATTTGTCATAAAATGCGATCTAAACTTTATCTAAGTCAAGGGCATTGATAAACATAATGGGGCGGTTTCCCGGACCAGGATTAGCTTAATCCAGAACTAGGCCTTAGTTTAATTAGGAAATATAATTAGTTTTAACAAACATTCCTTACTAAAAACATTACCTGTGTGCATTTTGAGGTAAAACAAAGGGCACTGATGCATTTTAAGATATGTAAGTGCAAGTTGTTTTCAGTTTGGAGAGCTCTTAAAACTGTTTAAGTCTAGGACTAGTCTAATCCCTGTCCGGGAAACCGCCCCAATGTGTCTAAAAATAATTACACAAAAACATTCTGATCTTTCATGTCTTTATTGAGAACTACCAAAAAACATCTTAGTGCTTGTGAAAAAAATGTGAACCCTTTATTGAATGACCTCAAAAAAGCCAATTGGAGTCAGGTTTTAGCACAGCTATGGCCCTATTGTTTTTTCCCCAGATTCAGTTAAATTTTTTCTTAAATTCCGTGTTTTTCGTTTTATTCTGGATTCTGGTTAAATTAAATTTCAGTAATCAAAAAGCACATCTTATCAACTGAAAACATAACAGAAAATTAGCAGATCCACCATTTCAGTGAATATACTGTACTGTATGAGTGTGCGACTATGCGTTTCCACAAGGTGACGTGCCTGTTTACCAGCATGTATAGCTCGTATATGGTTCTCAGACACGAGGGCTCACTAAGTTTTCTTTCTTGTTTAAAGGGCGGCTCCAGGATTTAGTATTAAGCTTTGTATCAGTAGAAAACCAGTAGTATGTTTGAATTTACCTTGCTTCTCCCCATTATGTTGCCCGAGATGAGAGCTGTGTGTATTTTTAGGCTGAAAAAAATACGCCGATGACGCAAAAATCGTCATTTTGCGTCATCGGCGGATTTTTCAGCCAGAGGCTTAAGACTACAGCCAGAATAGCAGCTAGTTCCGCATGTTTTAACCACGCCCATATGGGGTGGGATCTCACTCACAGAATGTAAAGATAGTGTCAGCCATCTTTAGAAGCTAAGCTAACATGCTATTGCTCCGTGGAGAAAGTTTTGATAACAATGGCGGAAGGTTTTGAGGTCGAAGTTGCAGAAGTGGATTTTGAAGAGCTGTTGAGAGAGTCGGATGTTCGCGGCTACCTGTACGAGCCGCAATACAGCAACGAACAGTTGCGGATGATGGAGGAACAAGAGGCGGTCGAGGCAGCTGCTGCACCCGATGAGCAAGACCTGCTTGGCGGTCAGGAGGAAGAGCCCGAGCAGGCTCGAGTTGGGTCGGACTGGTGGTGTCAGTGCACTTGCTGTGCGCCTATGGAAACTGAAAAAGAGTCTTTATGCTGTTACGAATTCCACCGATGCCAATTTCTTTTGGAAGAGATGGCGGATTCAGCTCATCAAACGGCACCGCTAGCATGCGTAACCCAGCACCCCAGTTTCGAACCACACATGGACATGGGGGTCCTGGAAACCTATTTCAGGACCCCGAAGATAAACTGGAAACGCCAACCAAAGCCCGCAGGGAGAAACGGACGTCTTAGTGTAAAGTGAGTATTTTGTTTGTTTGTTTTTGTTACTAAAAAACAGAGTTTTGGAAACCCGGCATTATCACAACATGCTTCCCACCTAGTCAGCTGAGCTATTATTATTATTATTTACACCCATGGTAGCATACTGTATGTGCAAATAGTTTGCATTGCTAAAATTGTGTTTACTATTTTGTATACAATATCGTCTAACATGCATTACTAACGTTGTGTTTACTATTTTGTATACTGTACAATATCGTCTAATATGCATTGCTAACGTTGTGTTTACTATTTTGTATACAATATTGTCTAACATGCATTGCTAACGTCGTGTTTACTATTTTGTATACAATATCGTCTAACATGCATTGCTAACGTTGTGTTTACTGTTTTGTATACTGTACAATATCGTCTAACATGCATTGCTAACGTTGTGTTTACTGTTTTGTATAAAATATCGGCTAAAATGCATTGCTAACCTTGTGTTTATTGTTTCGTAGACAATATCGTCTAACAGCATACAGACACTTTATGGAATGGGTCCTGCAAGGCGAGAGACTGGGGAAAGGCTATCGTCTTGTTTTGCCTACGTGTGTGGTTCAATACATCAGACGCAGATTTCCAGCTCCTGATGGGCAATATTGTGGATATAAAGAGACTGCTGAAGCTCTTGAACAGCTATGAGTGTTAAAGTGTTTATTATTATTATTATTATTTAATAAAAAGTTAAAAACTTACATTTGTTGTGGTTCTTGTTAAAAACCATTAGTATTGCTACATTATAGTATGTGTGAAAACTAATATACATGGTTATGCCTTGCATCATCTTTATAATTTGAAAGTCTACATTAGGCTCATATTTTTTAACCCTAAATAAATTCCATCAATGGAAAGAATACAGGTAGTTTGTGTACAGTAAGTAATTACTGCAAACTCATTGACAGTAACCATTCACCCTACATCTACAAGTCAATATTTTAGAAATTAATGTACACAGAAGTGTAAGAAAATTTGTTTTAATAATATTCACACACAAAAATTATTCTGCCACCATAGTCAAAAGGTACATGTTAAAAATAAATAAGATAGACATTTTGGGTTCTCCATCTTAGAAGCGGCTTTGGAAAGAACTTATGGCAGCCTCCTTTGGTGGTTTGGGCACGGGTGCAATATTGGGTGGCAGTGAAGGCTGTGGCAGGGCAAGTGAGGAG